>NC_041389.1:335013561-335059474 GCF_002162155.2 Triticum dicoccoides | reverse complement strand
CCCTCGTGGGCCCCTTGTGGCTCCACCGACCTACTTCTTTCTCCTATATATATCCACGTACCCCGAGAACATCCAGGAGCACCACGAAAACCTAACTCCACCGCCGCAACCTTCTGTATCTGCGAGATCCTATCTTGGAGCCTTCGTCGGTGCTCCGTCGGAGGGGGAATTGACCATGGAGGGCCTCTACATCATCTCCAAGGCCTCTCTGATGAGTTGTGAGTAGTTTACCATAGACCTTCGGGTCCATAGTTATTAGCTAAATGGATTCTTCTCTCTCTTTGAATCTCAATACAAAGTTCTCCTCGATCTTCTTGGAGATCTATTCGATGTAACTCTTTTTGCGGTGTGTTTGTCGAGATCCGATGAATTGTGGGTTTATGATCAAGTTTATCTATGAGAAATAATTGAATCTCCTCCGAATTCTTCTATGTATGATTGGTTATCTTTGCAAGTTTCTTCGAATTATCAGTTTGGTTTGGCCTACTAGATTGATCTTTCTTGCAATGGGAGAAGTGCTTAGCTTTGGGTTCAATCTTGCGGTGTCCTTTCCCAGTGACAGCAGGGGCAGCAAGGCACGTATTGTATTGTTGCCATCGAGGATAAAAAGATGGGGTTTATATCATGTTGCTTGAGTTTATCCCTCTACATCATGTCATCTTGCTTAATGCGTTACTCTGTTCTTATGAACTTAATACTCTAGATGCAGGCAGGAGTCGGTCGATGTGTGGAGTAATAGTAGTAGATGCAGAATCGTTTCAATCTACTTGTTACGGACGTGATGCCTATATACATGATCATGCCTAGATAATCTCATAACTATGCACTTTTCTATCATTTGCTCGACAGTAATTTGTTCACCCACCGTGATATTTATGCTATCCTGAGAGAAGCCACTAGTGAAACCTATGGCCCCCGGGTCTATCTTTTATCATATAAGTTTTCCATCTATCTTTATTTTGCAATATTTACTTTCCAATCTATATCATAAAAGTACCAAAAAAATTATCTTATCTTATTATCTCTATCAGATCTCACTTTTGCAAGTTACCGTGAAGGGATTGACAACCCCTTTATCGCGTTGGTTGCAAGGTTCTTTTTTGTTTGTGTAGGTGCGGGGGACTTTTGAGGAGCCTCCTACTGGATTGATACCTTGGTTCTCAAAAACTGAGGGAAATACTTACGCTACTTTGTTGCATCACCCTTTCCTCTTCAAGGGAAAACCAACGCAATGCTCAAGAGGTAGCAGCCACCCACCACCTTCAGCTTCATATTGTAGATCTTTAACCACAATCCAAAGTGGGGTGGGATGCGGAGGAAAGCCTCGCACACGACAATGAATGCCGAGATGTTGAGGAAAGAATTCGGGGCTAGATCATGGAAATCTAGCCCGTAGTAGAACATGAGTCCGCGGACGAATGGGTGGAGAGGAAATCCCAGCCCGCGGACGAAGTGGGGGATGAACACCACCCCCTCATGGGGCTTCGGAGTGGGAATGATCTGCCCCTCGGCTGAGAGCATGTGGGCGATTTCTTTGGCCAAATACCCCGCCTTCCGGAGCTTTGTAATGTCCTTCTCCTTGACGGAGGAGACCATACACTTGCCCTGCGCTCCGGATCCAGACATGGTTGGAGTGCTTTTTTGGGGCGGAAAAGATGAGAACTTGAGCGCTGGAGCTCGAGAATGGGGAGGCAGAGAGAGAGAAGGCGTGGGTGAAAGGGGTGAATCCTTATCTCTTTATAAAGGCAGTGAATATCAAGCGCCTCCCCACTCGCCCTAAAAACTCGCCTATTCCCAAGGGCCGTGCAGACGATACGGTGGGATTACCCATGCCCGTATTGATGAGAACCCCACAATAAGGGGACACGATCTTTGCTCTGACAAGACGTGCCAATGAAACCGCATCTTGAAATATGGAGCGGTAGGCTAAAAACGGTTCAAAATAATGGCAGGGCGGCGACGTGGTGTCACGCTACAAAAAGTTTTCAGCGGATTGGACTCGTGAAATATTATACTCTCTGCGGTTGTGTGTGGAATTTTTTTTGCAGAGCCGGACACGATTCTTGTGTTCAAAGACTATTTTGGAGTATTCGGAGAAGGAACCCACCTTGCAATGCCGAAGACAATTCGCGCGCCGGACACCTCGTCATTGAAGCCTGGTTCAGGGGCTACTGAGGGAGTCCTGGATTAAGGGGTCCTCGGACGTCCGTCCTGTTGACATGGGCCGGACTGATGGGCTGTGAAGATACAAGACCGAAGACTCTCACGTGTGTCCGTATGGGACTCTCCTTGGCGTGGAAGGCGAGCTTGGCACCCGGATATGAAGATTCCTTTCTCTGTAACCGACTTTGTACAACCCTAGTCCCTTCCGGTGTCTATATAAACCGGAGGGCTTAGTCCGTAGAGGCAATCATAATCATACAGGCCAGACTTCTAGGGTTTTAGCCATTACAATCTCGTGGTAGATCAACTCTTGTAATATTCATATTCATCAAGATCAATCAAGCAGGAAGTAGGGTATTACCTCCATAGAGAGGGCCCGAACCTGGGTAAACATCGTGTCCCCCGCCTACTGTCACCATCAATCCTAGACGCACAGTTCGGGAGCCCCTACCCAGGATCCGCCGATTTTGACATCGACACCCGTGCTCCGGCCGCCCCCTGCATCGTGCGCGCCCGCACACAGCCATACCCCGCCCTTGCCCATCGTGGTCAGTGGCTTTGCCTTGCGCGCGCCCCGCGTTCACCTAACGGAACTGCCACTGCTACCTACCCTCCTGCTCCGTCCGCTTCCAGTGCCCCTGACCGCAGTCGCCCTGCCACTCGCACCTGCTCCACGTCCCCTGACCGACATTTCCACGCTCGCTGTCGCTCAGCCACTCGCTGCCGCCTCCGTCTGCCTTCTCCCGGCCGCGCCGGCACCGTGCTCCCAGCCTCAGCCGGCCCATGCACCATGGCCCACGGCCGCCGCCGCCTCTACCTTCCTCCGCCCGCCGCTCGCACGGCTCTGGTTGCCAGCGCTCTCCCGTGTGAGCGCACATGCCTGGCCATGACCTCTGCCGGATTGAGCCCCTTCCAAGATGGTCGGCCCTTGTAGATTAGGCCTAATTGAAAGTGCTAGTTATCGACTAGAGGGGGGTGAATAGGCGATTTTTATCAAAGTCTTCAAAACGTGGAAGTTTCGAAGACAAACAATAGAAATGACCTAATTGATATGCAGCGGAAGATAAACTACAACATGCAAGCCATAGTCAAGTATGCAATAGTATTGACGTACGAAGACTAATAGCAGCTAGGTAGTAAGGATCAGGATGGAAGATAGTATGAAGCCAATCAACAGTAGTAGTCAAGCAATCAAGTCAAACAGATAAGACAGATAAGCAATGACTTCACGAAGACAAACTCAGGTAAAGGAGGGAAGGGATAGAACCAGTCACTTGTTGAAGACACATGATTTGTTGGACCAGTTCCAGTTGTTGTGACAACTGTACATCTGGTTAGGGAGGCTGAGATTCAACTCAGAAGACCGCGTCTTCACCTCATTCCCCTTGAGCTAAGGACACACAGTCCTCGCCCAATCACTCTGGTAAGTCTTCAAGGTAGACTTCCGAACCTTCACAGACTTCGTTCACCGGCAATCCACAATGACTCTTGGATGCTCAGAATGCGACGCCTAACCGGCTGGAGGATACACAGTCCTCAAGTGTAATAAGTCTTCAGGTCACACAGACAGAAAGACTTCAGTGATGCCTAACACTCTCTGGCTCTGGGTGTTTGGGCTTTTTCCTCGCAAGGATTTCTCTCTCAAAGGCTTCGAGGTGGGTTGCTCTCAAAACCACAAAAGCCGTAAACTAGCTCTGAGCAGCCACCATTTATGGTGTAGGGGGTGAGCTATTTATAGCCACAAGGCAACCCGACCTGATATGTCCGAAATGACCCTGGGTCACTAAGGAACTGACACGTGTTCCAACGGTCAGATTTCAAACAGACACGGCAACTTTACTTGGGCTACAAGCAAAGCTGACTCATCCAGCTCTGGATAAGATTTGCTCTCATTGTCTTCGCTCGAAGACATAGGATTTGGGTTGAGCATCACTTCAGTCACTCTGACTTAGTTCACTTGGACCCCACTTAACAGTACGGTGGTTCCTATGACTCAACAAAGAAGAAAAGGAAACAACGAAACAACTCAGTCTTCGTGCTCCATAGTCTTCACTCAATGTCTTCTCATGTCATAGACTTCAGTGTGAATATCTTCACACACCACCATTGTCTTCAATGTCTTCATACATTTTTAGGGGTCATCTCCGGTAGGTAAACCGAATCAATGAGGGACACTACCTGCGTTATCCTGCAATTCTCACAAACGCATTAGTCCCTCAACCAACTTTGTCGTCAATACTCCAAAACCAACTAGGGGTGGCACTAGATGCACTTACACTAATCCCCTCTAATAAGCCCTTGACAGGTGGGCTCCTCTGCTAACTAAAGAAAATTTAATCAGTAATTAACCCTATTTAAAAATGTGTGGCTGACAGGTGGTCCCCATCTGCCAGGTTGACTGGTCAAACGTTGACCTAGTCAATGCTGACTGGGTTGCTGACTAGACAGCCCTAGCCCATTGTCGGCCTTAGTGGCTAGCCCACTGATATGTGACAAAAGTATTTACTGTGCATATTTCGTTTTAAATATATTCCATAATTTCAAAAAATGATTAAAACATTAAAAAATCATATAAATTAAACAGTAACTCAGATGAAAACAATTTATATATGTAAATCGATCAGAAAAATATGACGAATCCAAATACGTCATCCACGTACCTGCCACATGCCCCCATCATAGAAAACATGGAACCTTACCCTCCGGTTCGTTTGTCCGAGAAATACCTAGAGCCGGGAAAATATTCATGGATATTTTCCCGTTCTGTCTGTAACGTGTAGCACTATGTTAGGTCACCCCTAGCACCGAGTATTGCCATGTTATGCTTTGTGAGGCTTTTGATTGCTCTATTATTTATTATGTTCCCCCTCCGTTACTTCTTTTTCGATAGACCCTGAGACTGCGGTTGAACCAATGATCGACTATTGCACCGTCGAGGGTCTGTATATGTCTGCAGAGCTTCTACGCAATCAAAAACCCCTTGATTGTTCCTATATCGCCCAGTTCCTTCTCTCTCATGCTTGCAATAGATTTTGCTACTGTAATTGATTGCTCCTATTCTGATGCATAGCCTGATTTTGTAACCTGTAATTCTTACCTTACCTGCTTATCCTAAACTTCTTAGTATAGGTGGGTTAGTGACCCACCAATGACCCCTCACCCTGTCTCTGTTGTCCCTGCTTCATGATCGATGACTCGGTCAATATGATAGACGTCCAGAGCCCGACACATCACATCACACCCCCTTACTTGTATGACTCTATAGAGCTACTATCAAGTGCCGAGGGTGATACCTCTTATAGCACTTCTGATGAGATCTCTGTAGTGTAGTAATCGGTCATGGTCTACGGAGGGTGATTCCTCCTTCACCACTCTGATAACGACTTTGTCGAGCAACACATCAAGGGTGAACCCTCGAGGGTGATTCCTCTAAGTTCACCTTGATGATTACATCAAGTAGAATCCATTGAGGGTGATTCCTCGGATTCCCACTTGGTGTTTTGAACACACGGTTACTTTGGCTTTACCCCTAGAACCATTTTAAAGGCGGGTCAGCCCCGAGGGGTACTCGCGAGAGTTACTGTTACTGCAGGACTAGAGGGATAGGCAGTACCACCCCGATAGAGGTGGACCTAAGTTCCCAACAGTCTCTTGCGAGTCGGGTTGACCATGAGGGTACCCGCGAGTTGATGTGTAGTCAGGTTGACCTGGAGGGTACCCACGGGATTCTACGTGGCACGGTCGGGCATTCCTGGCCCTTGTCGTAGGTCCATGAGACGGGGCAACAGGGTCACATGATCGTGAGTCTCTGCTCATCATCATGTGCTCCTGAGACACTAATGAGATTGGGTATTTGATCTAAGTTGGTCGTTGGCCTATACATACTAACCGCCGCACGGGAACAGTTATGGGCACTCGACGTCGTATGTATCAGCCGAAGCTCTCCACACGTCAGCGACTGAGCGGCGCGCACCCGGGTGGTTCGCGTAAGCACCTACCTTGTATAAGGAGGTCACCAGGACTGATCTCAGCCACCCTCGCAACATGGAGGAGTGCAACGAGCGATGGGCCCAAGACCCCTGTGACTTAGGATGTAGATCGGCATGCTGGCCTCTCTATTGAGCCTAGGTAGGGCTATGATGTCTTGATCTTCCGAGGCCGGGCATGACCCAGGAAAGTGTGTCCGGCCAGAGTGATCGAGCGTGTTGGGTAATGTGGTGCACCCTTACAAGGAAGTTTATCTATTCGAATAGTCGTGTCCATGGTAACGTGATGACTTGGAGTTGTATCCTGATCTATACAACTAGAACTGGTTACTAGAGATGATAAATGGATATGATGGCTCCGGGATTGCTTTCTTGCAGGGTGTCGAGAAAGGATCTCTGGGCGTTAATACTACAACATGCTTGTTAATAATACTATGCTATTTTGTACTCTTCTACATGCTGCAAGATGCTTGAAAATGCTAGTCTTCAATAGGCTAGGCCTTCCCTCTATTCTGGCAATTCTACAGTTTAGTCCAAAGATATAGCCCCATTCCTTTGATATCGATGCATACTTAGCATAGTTCTGATGTAAGTCTTGTGAGTACTTTGGGTGAGTAATCACGGTTTCTTTGCTACCTATTCTCCCCATACCCGTCTGCGGTGATCAGATGACGAATCCCAAGATCTAGTTGCCACCATCGATGACTACTACTACCTCGAGGGTTCCTACTACTATGTGGAGGCTGCTGGCGACCATGAGTAGTTAGGGGGCTGCCAGGCAGGAGGCCTTGCCTTTTTGATTCACATTGTTGTTTGTGCTAGACTTCTTAAGGAAAACTTGTTTACTTATGTTTGTACTAAGATATTGTTGCTTCCGCTGACTTGTTTGTATTCGAGCTTATGTATTAGAGTCCTCAAGACCCCTGGATTGTAATATGAAGGTTGTATGACCTTAATTTGTGTCTAGAGTTGTGTTGTGGTATCTTCCCGTGAGTCCCTGATCTTGATCATACACATTTGCATGCATGATTAGTGTATGATTGAATCGGGGGCGTCACAAAAATATTTGCTCAGCTCCAAGGCTTTTTACACATTCTCTCTGACCGCTACGCTGATACGTCTCCAATGTATCTATTATTTTTAATTGTTACATGTTGTTATATTACCATTCTTGGATGTTTTACAATCATTTTATAGTTATTTTATATCATTTTTGGTACTAACCTATTGACATAGTGCCCAGTGTCAGTTATTGTTTTTTGCTTGTTTTTTACATCACAGGAAATCAATACCAAACAGAGTCCAAACGCAGCGAAAATTTATGTGGATTTTTTTGGACCAGAAGACATCTAGTGGGCCAAGAAAGTACCTCAGGGGAGCTCCGAGGGGAGCACAACCCACCAGGGTGCGTCTGGGGGCCCAGGCGCGCCCAGGTGGGTTGTGCCCACCTCAGTGGCCTCCCGCATCGCCTATTTGCTCTATAAATACCCCAATATTCCAGAAATCATAGGGGAGTCGACGAAAATCAATTCCAGTCGCCGCGAGTTCCAGAAACACCAGATCTAATCTAGACACAATCTCGGAGGGGTTCATCATGCCCATTGGTGCCTCTCCGATGATGCGTGAGTAGTTCTTTGTAGACCTACGAGTCCGTAGTTAGTAGCTAGATGGCTTCATCTCTCTCTCTCTCTTGATTATCAATACAATGGTCTCTTGGAGATCCATATGATGTAAGTCTTTTTGCGATGTGTTTGTTGGGATCCGATGAACTTTAAGTTTATGATCAGATCTTTGTTTTTATCCATGAAAGTTATTTGAGTCTTCTTTGATCTCTTATATGCATGATTGATTATAGCCTCATACTTCTTCTCTGATATTTGGGTTTTGTTTGGCCAACTTGATCTATTTATCTTGCAATGGGAAGAGGTGCTTTGTGATGGGTTCGATCTTACGGTGCTTGATCCCGGTGACAGAAGGGGAAACGACACGTATGTATCGTTGCTATTAAGGATAACAAGATGGGGTCTATTTCTACTTAAAAAGATCTTATCTACATCGTGTCATCATTCTTATTGCATTACTCCATTTTTCCATGAACTTAATACACTAGATGCATGCTTGATAGCGGTCGATGTGTGGAGTAATAGTAGTAGATGCAGGCAGGAGTCGGTCTACTAATCTTGTACGTGATGCCTATATAATGATCATTGCATGTTTATCGTCATGACTATTTGAAGTTCTATCAATTTCCCAACAGTAATTGTTTTCCCGGCGTTTACTATTTTTCTCGAGAGAAGCCACTAGGGAAACATACGGCCCCCGGGTCTCTTCTCATCATATTTGCCTTTGCGATCCATTTTCCTTTGCTTTTATTTTCAGATTTATTAAACCAAAAATACAAAAATACATTTTTGCACTTTATTTATTTTGCGATCTATTTATCCTATCTATCACAACTTTATCACGTCTTCTCGCCAATTCGAGGCATCGTTACCCGAAAGGGATTGACAACCCCTTTAACACGCCGGGTTGCAAGTATTTGTTATTTGTGTGCAGGGGTTGTTTACGTTGTGTTGATTGGTTCTCCTGCTAGTTCGATAACATTGGTCTCATCACTGAGGGAAATACCTACCGTCGATGTGATGCATCATCCCTTCCTCTTTGGGGAAATACCAACGTAGTTCAAGCAGGCATCATACGCCTCCCTTCTCGGTACGGCCTTTCAGCCAACCTAGTCTTTCGCTCTCACGGCTATATACCCAGACCCTGTTCCTAAACTCTGCTCTTTGGACGTCCCCTTCACAGACAACGAAATCTCCAATTCCTTCCTCTCCATGAATAAGAACGCTAGCCCTAGACCCAACGGCTTCGGCCCAGGGTTCTATCATAAGTGATGTCACATACTGAAAGGGAAGATAAAGCACCTCTCTTTTAGTCTTTCATGCCCAAAAAGTGATGTTTCTTGCCTTAACCGAGCCCTCATCATCCTACTTCCAAAGCATAATGATGCTCGCTCCCCCACTAACTTTCGCCCAATCTCTCTTCAAAACTGTCCTATAAAAGGGGTCGCCAAACTTCTAACCAATAGAGACCAAACCGCTTTCCTATCTGGTTGTAACATTTCTGAAAATTTTATCTATGTTGCCGATATCATCCACCATTGTGCTAAAAAAAAGCTCCCTCCCTCATCATCAAACTCGACTTCCGAAAACTTTTAACTTTGTTTGCTGGACTTCCCTCCTCCATACCTTGCAAGTTATAGGTTCCTCCCCTGCTGGTGCGACCGGATTCACTCTCTCCTCAGCATTGGATCCACTGCAGTTATGCTAAATGGAATCCTAGGGAGGTGGAATCAATGTAAAAATGGCCTTTGGCAGGGCGACCCTCTCTCCCCTTACCTTTTCATTATTGATGCAGATATCCTTCAACAAATGTTCATCAAAGCCAACTATGAGGGTAAGTTGTTGCATCCTCTAAGTCAGCACCTACCCTGTCCTGTCCTTCAGTATGCCGATGACACACTTATCATAGTAAAAGCAACGCCTGGGGCCGCACAACACCTCAAGACTATTTTGGACAGCTTCGTCATGGCCACTGGACTCCGGATCAATTTTGCTAAGACTACCTTTATCCCTCTAAATGTTGACCCCACTAATGCAACGCTTATGGCAGCTGACCTTACCACTAACATCTCCTCATTCCTGCAAACTTATCTTGGTCTACCTCTCTCACCTCACAAACTTCCACTCTTGGCCTTCCAACCGGTTATTGACCGTTGTGATATCTACCTAGTTGGCCGGTGCATGCTCCTTCTCTCTTGCGGAGGCAAACTAGTTATCCTCTCGGGATATCCTTCCTATCTATTTTATGCTTTGTTTCTCTCTCCCTGTCCAGGTTATAGAAGCTATCGACAAGAGGCGTCATACTTTGTTCTGGTCTAACGACGACACTTGCATTGAAGCAAAATGTCTGGTTGCTTGGGATACATTTTGTACCCCTAGAGATGCAGTGATCTAGGTGTTAAAAACCTACGCGCACAAAACTTTTGTCTACTACTGAAATTTGCTTATAAATTCTTACATTCCACAAACCTTCCCTAGAAGGATTGGGTCTTACACCACTCGCCACTTCATACTGAAAATGGCAAAAATAGCTCCTTCCTAGCTAAAACCATCTATAAACATTTACAGAGTTTGAGAAAGATTTCCTAGTGCACCGTTGGAGATGGCTGTACTACTCTTTCTTGTTAGATCGTTGGCTAAAGCTGTAACCTCTGGCTAAAGTTGTTCCAGATGATCATTGCATGCTTAACGGCATTGACTTTTCCACAAAATGGGCATATGCGGCCCTCTTGGATCCCCTGCTTATTGATATATGGGACTCAAAAGTGCCCAAAAAGGTTATCATATTCGGTTGGCTATTCTTCCTTGATCGCCTAAACACAAGGAAGAATCTGCACAAGAACATACTGGACACTGTGGCTTGTCCTAGATGTACTCACTTGGTGGAAGATCATGAACATCTCCTATTTACATTTGCAGCCGCTCACGGTATTTGGAGGGCAGTGGAATTTGTCCTCTATTCACACCTATTAGTGATCTTTTCAATACTATTCTTTCGGGTTCACTGCCTTCTATGTTTGCCCCTTCATGCTCCTGCTAATTCTTGGAAAATCTGGGACGCACGGAGCAAGAAAGTTTTCCCAGGACTAGATGTTGTTGCTTTAGAATCCTTGAGAGCCATCTTAGATGATTTGTTTGTTTGGTATCATAGACTTAAAACCGAATTCTAAAGGGCCACGCCGGTCTGTGGCGTGAGTTCCTATCCTCACAATGCTCTTATCTCTATAACACACAGGGCCGGTCCTGAGATTTCAGGGGCCCGGGGCGAAACAAGAATCGGGGCCCTTATATATTACCTTATTTTTTTTAACTTTGCTGATGTAAAGGTTACATTGATGATATGAATATCAATCTTATTCAATAATTTTTTTTCAATGTGTAAATTTGCCAAACCGAATCAGTCTTGGGACATTTACTGACCTCACATTGTTTTTGTCAATGTATATCTATTTATAAGATGCACATGCTTCTGACAGTAGGACAAAAACAATCACATAAAGGAAGCATACCTGGGCCATTATCAAAACATCCACTGCCTCCTTATACATGTTCTTTTTATAAGACTTCTTTGGTATCTTATGAAGCACAAAAATCATCTTCAAAGCCCTAGAATTAATACGGATAATGGGTTAAATTTCATAAGCAATATGAGAAATGAACAGAAGATTCATTGTATTATGCAGATACAAAAGCATCATTTTGTGTCCAATTTGATCTTGAATTCCTGATCCAAAAATCCAAATTGAAATCTTCTATATGGGAGGGACCATCTGAATGCCTTGGATGCCTTGGATTTCATAAGCAATATGGGAGAAATTTCGTAGAGCAAGAAAGGGCAGAAATCTCAAAATCAATACGAACTGACGGGATTCAGTCCAAAAAAGAGCAAAGCGATCCCTACCTACCAGGATGTGAAGATGAGCCTCCCTAACTACCAGGGTGTGAAGACGAGCCTGCAGATTTATCCTCCATCGTGGCCGCGGCGGCGGCGGCGGCATCGGTAGAGATGGTCCTCCCGCGATTAGGGGACTGGAGATTGACGTGATCGTTTGGCTGGAAAAAAACGATACGTGGGTTATGCGCTGTATGTTACCGATGGTCAGGCCGTCGGCCATGCGCTGGGCCAGGCTCCACATCTCGTTGAGGGCCCCCTCTTGGATCGCAAACAAAACATAAGAAGGAGGCAGTTTCTCTCGTGGGATGGATTTACCTGCACAGATACACATACGTACCTGACTAGCCCATGGGCAACATGCATGCCCGGGAGGGGGCCCTAGACTTCGGGGGCCCGGGGCGGTCGCCCCCCCTGCCCCTCCCCAGGGCCGGCCCTGATAACACAACCGTTTTTGAAATATATATTAAGGTGGGGAGCCTCCCCCCTCCGATGAACATTTCAAAAAAAAAACACCATCATGGAGATGGCATGCTTAGAGATTGCTTTCTTTTATATTCGACAAGAGAGGAGGATCGCTAATAATTCTGCTCACTGGCTAGTGTAGTGCTTGTAATGTACTAATAGTAGCTGGCTAATGAGAGATCGAATCTAAGATAAGAAAATTAAAGCTAACCGAATTATATATTATTAGATGAAAAATAAAGAATTATTGAAGGCACGAGCGAACACGCGGACAATATAACACTCACTTGCTTTCAACGGTGAGAAGGTGGAACTGGTTCCCGGACCCAGATTTGCATGAACGGTACGTTTTTCTATTCACGGGTCAATTGTACATGATTTTGTCTCGTACGTGTGACTTAGACGCTTGGGTTTATGTGCGCGAATACACAAAATTGTATATATTTTTCATTGATATTTATAAGTTAGAGAAATAGTCACAGGATTACAACTCGCAAGGCCACGTAGAAGAGACGGTGTGGTGCCGAGCATCGCGTAGAACAATCGAAGGGTGCTCATTCCTCAAGCAAGGCTAGGGCAACATCTCATGAAGAAATCTATCTAGTCCTTTGGCACCGCCTTGAGCCCATATTCGCCCATCCTCCAGAATTACTGAAGACATCCCCATTGTGGTGCTTCGACAAGCACCACGCAGTACGCAGCAGAAGCGAAGACAACCCTTTTTGTGATGCGGTCAAAGTCTCAAAATGGCTTCTCCACATCTTTCCTGGAACATTATTGCATTTGGACAAATAGGTTTTCTGCCTTATGGTTCAAAGGTATTCTTCACAATATTCATCCCATGAGGATGAATACCATCGACAAGGCAGTCACTACAGCAAGAATGCCAGCAGCGAAGGGCGCCAAAAGTCCATCAGTGATGGGCGTGCCTCATAGTGGTGCCCACCATTGATAACATGTCATCAGTGGCGGGCAAAGCACCCGCCACTTGTTGGTCTATTTTAGTTGCGGACATAGGTTAGTGCCCGTCACAACAACTGTAGATAGGAATTGTTGAAGCAATAGCAACCACTTTTGGCGCCCATTGCTGGTAGTGATCTAGGCCTACAGAAGAATTGTTGCCACGACACCGTTTTTTTTGCTGCCGTGGCGGCATTCTAATGTTGCGGTTGTAACATTTTGTACGTTATCATCACATTGCATTACATATATAGAATGTTCTCTCAGCATTCAAACAATCATCCACATGCTTACAACACATTATAATGTCAATACAATAATTATGAGTATTAGTGAAGAAACATACAAACATGTCAACACATAATTAATGTGTTTTTAGGAAACATATCTACCGACTTGGGTGGTCGGGGGCAATCGACGACTGCAATATGTTTTGGACTTGGTTAAGTCGTTCTTCTTCTAGCTCTAGCTTGCCGTGGAACTTCTCATCCTCATTTACAACCTCCCCATTGATGATTTTGGCCAACACTTTTTGGAGTCACGCTCTCTTAATAATTCTCCTATGTTCATGTCCCTCTCCTTCTCCTCGAACCACTTGATGATCTAGCTATGATTTCACAAAACTTGTCTTTCTGAACAGTAGCCAGACCTTTGGGAGCTTTTGACATTTGGTTCTTTGTAGCAACAAGTGCTGGTGATGAATTTGAATTCTGGATGTTGTGTTATTGTTTTTTTGTAGTTCTTACACTTGTGTAGAGCATCATTTAGAACCTCCTTCAATTTGGTCCAATGCTTTTGAGGGTCTCTCTTTGAATCGAAGAAATAAGCCAAGCCCTGCATAGGCAATAGTGCAATTACGATCCAGTGTCGGTCGTTACTCGAAAAATTGAAAAAATTAACGTGGATGAGATCAAACCACAAGGCCATGTATATGTTTCATAATAAAGAAGTGAATGTTAATGGCTTACTGGTCGCAGTATGGCATGATAATGGTATCCTTGTGTGGATGATCCGTGATCATGCACATGAATAGGTAGTCTCAGATGAGGTTCTAGCCAATTAGAGATTTTATGTTGTGCCAGTGCATGTAAAAAGGATCAGGTAAGGCCACATTACTATATACCGGAGTTGGGCATTTGATGCTCGATGAAATGCCCACAGCTCTCGGACATCCGACGACTTCCGGACGACCGAGGCCTGGAGATTGCACCAGCCCGAACGACTACAGTCGAGGCACCCTACAGCGCCCGGACGTCCGACACTCATCAGCCACCGAACGACCGACAGCGTCCGGATATCCAGTGTTCCTCGACCAAAGCCAAAACGTCGGAAGTCCGGCCTCCTCCGGACGACTGGACGCCTGCAAGCGACCGGACGACTGGACGCCCGCAAGCGACCGGACGACCGACACGCATTGGACGTCCGACACCTTCTGCGCATAGTGTATCGGGCCGAGGCCCATGTATCCCTTTGCCCCTCACTTACCCCTTTGTGGCCCTAGATTATATATACTCCTCCACCTCCACCATTTGAGGGTTACCATAGGTTTAGCTCATTTTAGAGATAGAGCTTTGCTCATCCATGTGGTTCTACTCCATCGAGAGACCGCGACCTCCACGGAGAAAATCCACGCTTGGATTCAAGACCCCTCACGGGAAGATCCTTCGTGGATTCAAGGCCTCCTCACGGAGATGAACTAGTTACCTCTTGTATCGTCCTTTGTTGGATTTGGATCGTGTATCTCTCTTTGTGTTCATGGATCTAGCACATGTGTGATTGTTTCTCGTTGATTTGAGTGTTTTCCCCTCGTGTTCTTCGCGTTCTTAGTAGGATCCCCTCCATTTCGTGAAAGATCGGCCCCTAGGGTTCCACTCTACATCAGTGCGGGGCCGGTCCTGAGATTTCAGGGGCCCGGGGCGAAACAAGAATCGGGGCCCTTATATATTACCTTATTTATTTTTTTAACTTTGCTGATGTAAAGGTTACATTGATGATATGAATATCAATCTTATTCAATAATTTTTTTCAATGTGTAAATTTGCCAAACCGAATCAATCTTGGGACATTTACTGACCTCACATTGTTTTTGTCAATGTATATCTATTTATAAGATGCACATGCTTCTGACAGTAGGACAAAAACAATCACATAAAGGAAGCATACCTGGGCCATTATCAAAACATCCACTGCCTCCTTATACATGTTCTTTTTATAAGACTTCTTTGGTATCTTATGAAGCACAAAAATCATCTTCAAAGCCCTAGAATTAATACGGATAATGGGTTAAATTTCATAAGCAATATGAGAAATGAACAGAAGATTCATTGTATTATGCAGATACAAAAGCATCATTTTGTGTCCACTTTGATCCTGAATTCCTGATCCAAAAATCCAAATTGAAATCTTCTATATGGGAGGGACCATCTGAATGCCTTGGATGCCTTGGATTTCATAAGCAATATGGGAGAAATTTCGTAGAGCAAGAAAGGGCAGAAATCTTAAAATCAATACGAACTGACGGGATTCAATCCAAAAAAGAGCAAAGCGATCCCTACCTACCAGGATGTGAAGATGAGCCTCCCTAACTACCAGGGTGTGAAGACGAGCCTGCAGATTTATCCTCCATCGTGGCCGCGGCGGCGGCGGCGGCATCGGTAGAGATGGTCCTCCCGCGATTGGGGGACTGGAGATTGACGTGATCGTTTGGCTGGAAAAAAACGATACGTGGGTTATGCGCTGTATGTTACCGATGGTCAGGCCGTCGGCCATGCGCTGGGCCAGGCTCCACATCTCGTTGAGGGCCCCCTCTTGGATCGCAAACAAAACAGAAGAAGGAGGCAGTTTCTCTTGTGGGATGGATTTACCTGCACAGATACACATACGTACCTGACTAGCCCATGGGCAACATGCATGCCCGGGAGGGGGCCCCTAGACTTCGGGGGCCCGGGGCGGTCGCCCCCCCCCCCCCTGCCCCTCCTCAGGGCCGGCCCTGCATCAGTGACCTTGACAACTGCATGCTTGCTTCCATCACCTCCACAATTTTATCTTAATCGGCCACCTCGGTGAGGGTCATGGACGTTGCGCCATTGTGGCCTTCTTATTCTTCTTCTTTGTGGCCTCCTCGGTGAGGGCCGATGCGGTCGCCGTCGGTTTTCTAGCTCTTTTGGCTCCGGCGGGGGCGGCGGGCTGTTGCTGGAGAGGCGGTCGTCACCCCGACGGCCTTTGCAGCGATTGGAGCCGAAGCTTGAACCCAATGGACTTTTTTATCCCCAAGCTTTTCTTCGGCACAGGCGGCAGCGCGAGGGTCGTTTCTGGCGACGGTGGCCGGCGAGGTGGCGGAAGGGTCCAGACTGTACATCTCGGCGGGAGGACCGGTCATGGGTGGCCCCTACTGCCGGAATGGAGTCGGCGCGAGGGCGGGAGAGAGGGGGCGCCACTTTTACTCAGCCGCGCACGTGGTGAGGATATTTAGAGAGATTGGAGGGGGGTTTCAATCATTGGGGGTATAAATTATCTTCCTCTATTCGGTTTAGGGGATTAGTTAGCTATGGCCTAGAGGAGGATGACCGAATTTATCCTTTTTTGCAGCTGGATGGGGGATCAATTAGAGTTGGCCTTAGAAACGGGCTTGGTGGGTGAGACCGCATCCCGCATGGTCTCGGATCAGCACAGCGCGAACGTAGAGCAGCTTGCCGTTGCCTCACTCGTCCGGGTCCTGCGTCTAACCGAGAGGTTGTTTCAACTCCGTGCGAACTTTTGTCATGACGGCCGGTTGCCGGAGTAGCTCGGCCATCGTCCCCTACACAGTAAAGAGGGTTCGTGTCTGACCCTGCCACGAAGAGAACCGGCAGGGCACGTGGTTTTTCTGATTTAGTTTAAATTTAATTGAATCAGCTGGGCCAAAGAGTCTGCAGTCATTGTGTACGTTAAGCAGTGATAGTTCTTTTTTTCTCATTATTATTATCAGCTGTCTAAAATTTTCATAAACATTTTCTTTGAATACAGTACAACGCATATGCTCACAAACATATAAATTTTTTTAGATGCCCATATTTTTTTAATAAACTATATGTAGTGATATAGAGGAACGATATACTACTCCCTCCGTTCGAAATTACTCGTCCAAGAAATGAATATATCTAGATGTATTTTAGTTGTAGATACATCCATTTTTATCCATTTTTGTGACAAGTAATTCCGAATGAAGGGAGTACTTACAAATAATCTGGTACATCTGTCTATGATAAATAATGAATAAATATGTGACTTACTGTTGAAAAACAGGGATGGAGGAAATAAGAAGAATATGGGAAATCACATATTTCGACCAAATTACAGGAACGTGCAGACCAGAACGCCGTCAATTTATCAGGAAAAGAATACAATTTCTCTCGAGATTTTACTACTACTACTAGTTCTACACTTCCAATCTTCCACGTGAATGTATGTCAAGTTTTATAAGAAGCAACGGCAACGAAAGCAGAGTGAGGACGAGCATGTAGCTAATGGCCAACACCATCGCTCGGCGTCGACCAAAGCGTCCGGCCACGACCAGCGCCGTCGTTCCCTGGTGCATAAGCTGGCGTCAGCGTCACCGGAGCATCGCCTGTGGCGATGTCGGTGTTACTGGAACCTTGGCCGCCATGCGCGTGCCGATCATCCGGAGCAACCCGAGCATGAACCTGAGACGGTGAGGCCACTAGGAAGATGAACAGGAACACCGTGGCATGCGGCAGGAGAGACATAGACATGGTGATTTGAAGCTAGCTAAGATATCTAGTACAGGCTATGCACCTGTGGACGATCTTGTGTTGTTGCGAGTTGTGTTTGGATATGTTAGGAAGTTGGAAACTTGGGAGATATTTATAAGGGAAGGAAAGTATCATCTGGCAAAGAAATTAATCTTTGACAGTCAAGTACGGCTAGCAAGGTCAACCAACTTGGCGTTTACCTCGGTTTCAGGCACAACATTTGAAAAAGTCCATGTCGATTGCCCCTTTCCGGGATATAGGATTGGCGCGCTATGTGAGACAGCTCTATCAGAGTTTTGCATGCCAGCAGACAACGCAGTAAAGGACGCCACCGGTATATCATCAGATGTAGCAACAAGTCCGTAGCCAAATTGGTCAGAGCATCTACAGCCAGACTTTAGCAAATCCAACCCAAACGTCCGCGGACGCTCTCAAATTCATACTATTACTTGCAATGTAAACCTAATCTGAAGCCGAACCCGTCCGGCTCCGTCATGTTCATGTCCGCCTACACTCCCCGGTGTTGGTCTGGTCGTCGGCGAGACAGAGTAGGACATGGGCACGAGCCAACTCATGGGACTCAAGGCACCGCCGTCGTCGGAGCCTGAAACCCTGACGATGCCGGTGGACGTCAGATCAATGATGGATTCAACCTGGGACGAGCCGGCGACATCCACCACGGCGTGGTCGTGGCGCCCGATGGTGCACCATACGGGGAGCCAGAGAATGCGACTCCGCTTCGCCAACGTCCACTGCCGCGAGGGTTGCCGTCGCCCCCCACGTCCGCTGCCTCGCACGGTGGGCACAACGCTCCATGTTTGCGTCGGACGACGCCCATGGTGTGTTCACCTCCGCCTCGGCGCGCAATGGAGGGGTTGCGCATCTGCCGCCGCATTCAGAGCCAGACGGACTGCACCGCCTCCGGTGAGGCAGCGATGCCACATCTCGCGGCAGATCCATGCGCCATTTGGGCGGACGCAAATGAATTCCCGATGGAAGGAGTCCGACCGCTGCCTTTGGGCGGTCTCCTCATGGGGGCGGCGAAGCGCAAGCCAAGTGGAAATCTCCTCCTCGGGACCGCGTGCGATGAGCTTGGGGTCGACGAATCTGGAGGGATAGGACTTGAATCGTTGCCCATCATACCGGAGAAGGTCGGAGATCGCCGGACAGGAGCTTGGGGGCGGAGGGGAGTAGAGGGGAGCGGAATGGCTAGGGTTTGGTACGAGGAGCGGATGGGAACGATTATATGTGGGGTTACGCCCGGGCCTCCCCATGCATGTCTCATATTTGGACTGGATATGAGGGTATCGGCCAGTCCGGACGTTTGAGGCCGGTTTGAGGCGCCCGTCTGGGTTGGTTTCTATTTACCGGACACTTACCAAGCCGTCCGCCCGGTCATATGAGGGTTTGGGAGGCCCGACTATAGATGCTCTTAAGAGAGGGGAGAGGGGGCAATGGGACCACGCATCATGCGAGGCAATGTCATGATACGTCATAAACATATCTATATATTTTTATTATATTCATGTCTTATTATTATTATCTATAAAAGGATTGAAGTTTATTTAGACTAACATATTAATAAAGTGCCAAGAGCTAGTTCCTATTTTTGATATTTGTGTTTTTAAGAAAAGAATTTTTGGACTTGCTGAAAAATATAAGGATTTTTTTACATAAAGACACACCTGGAGGTCAAGACCCAGGGCAAAGGAGGGCCAGACGCTAGAAAATTAAGGGAGAATATCATATGGAAACCAACATTAAAAAAAACTTCATCGAAACCACATTTAATATTTTTGAAAAAAACTAAAAAGATATGAGATGTTAAGAGGGTGATGTTTTATTGCCACGCAAAATTTCAAGTTGAAACACATTAAGTAATGTGGGCTATGAAAAAAAAACAAATTCAACATTGAATAGTGACGTTACTTCTCGACACTATTCAATGCTAGTTTATTTATTTTCATAGCTCGCATCCCATAATGTGTTTGAACTTAAAATTTTGCATATCAATAGCATCACTCTCTTAACATCTCATACTTTTTGAAATAGTTTTGAAACTTTAAAACATCTTTTTCGTGTGGATTTTGCTGGTTTTCACCAAATCTTGGTTTCTGTATGATATTCTACCGAAAATTAAGACGCCCCAGGAGGCCTACGCCCATCCTGGCTCCCCTGGTGCCCTTCCAATGTCTCCGACTTGTAAATAACTTGAACCTCTCTCTCTCATATTTATAGTGTGCTTTTCAGCCGTTTCAATTCGTGATATGAGGCAATCACTTATTTAGCATTGTTTCGATACTTTGTCGAAGGGGAAAATCATCGTCGTCTTCATCAACATCGATCTCTGTTGCTCCCATGATGAATTGATGATGTACTAATACATAAGCGAATAGCACTGATGCCTCCTCACCGCTCGGCCTAGAGCCACTGGCCAGAGATGAATCTTATCACTGACGGGTCACTGATGGCACTCGGTAATAAGGCTTTAAAGGACCAACCGGAGACTTATCACTGACCGGCCAAATATAGAGTGCTAAGTGATAAGCCTAGGTGCCAGTCACGTTATGGTCATCAGTGACCGCAAGTAATCACTACGGGTTACTTACATGGACCGGTCAGTGTTATACATTCTATCACATACTGTCCATTTTGAAGTCCGTTTGTGATGACTACCCCACGAAATGGTGTCGGTTTTATCTTTGTCGTGTCTTTCGTGAACCAGTTAGTGATGAGTTGCTTCTATGTATGTGCTCTAGAACTGTAGTGTGTATTCCTTTGCGTGCCATTTTTCCCATGGAGGAGGTGAGCTGCTTGTCTAGATTGTTGTGGCTTATTAGTTTGGCGGGAAACCTCCTTAGTATGGAAGGCATCTCTGAAGCCTCTCATAAACACACAAATTGTCGATTATTTCGGTGTTGTTATTTTTTTTCATGTAACAATCATTGCGCCTATGGAAGTGTTAATTATATCTTTGCCATAGATGGTTCAAAGATGGAAGTATGAGAATAGGAGACAATGCATTTTATTAAAAATTTGGAATGTTTCAACATATGGAGGCCAATGGTAGATGAAAGATGTGTTTCCATGTCGTAGATGTGATAACACAATAATAGTGGAAATGAAAGATTAATTGCAATATCATTTGGTGAAGATGCATTTTAGTGATGGTTATACAAGCTGGACATCGCATTGTGAGAATGCGGGTGGTGAATATACCAAAGATAATGGTGCCATAGATCATGTTGACGATGCAAGACATGTTGACGATGAACATGTAACGGATGAAGATGAAGATGAATCAAAATCAGAAGATATGGATGAGGAAATGGAAGGCAATGAGACTATGAGTGAGATGTTGGATGATGTGCGTGATCGGGTGATGGAAGATGAAAATGTGAAGGAGGTAGAAAAGTTTGAGCAATTAGTGGAGGACTTGAAAACCCCCACCATATCCCAACAACGAAGAAAAAGCACACACACTTTGATACATCTCCAATGTATCTATTTTTTGCCAAACACTTTTGCTATTGTTTTGGCCTCTAATCTGCATGATTTGAATGAAATTAATCCGGATTGACGTTGTTTTCAGCAAAGCTGCCAGGATGTTGTTTTTGTGCAGAAATAAAAGTGCTCAAAATTGGATGAATTTATTTTGGAATAAATAAAAAATACTGGAGCAAAGAAGTACCGGAGGGGGACCACCAGGCCGTCGCACGACCAGGTGGCGCGGCCACACCCAAAGGCGCACCACCTATTTTTGTAAGGCCAAAGAGTCGAGGGTCAATATAGGCAACTTTTTGGCTGTGAGGTTGGATCCTTTCTGTTTATGAACCTAGGGATTCCCATTCATCATCGTAAGCTCACTAACAAGGAAAGAAAAATTATTGAAGATTGATTCAAAAAGATGCTCTACAGTTGGAAGGGTGAGCTTTTGTCATCTAGAGGACGACTTACCATCAACAACGTTGTCCTTACTAGTCTACTGATGTTCATGGCATCCTTTTTTTTAGATACCTAAAGGGGGTGCTGAAAAGGCTATACTTTTATTAGTGTAGGTTTTTCTTGGCAATACGAGGAGGGAAGGAGGAAGTATAGACTTGCTAAATGAGACATTTTGTGTAAGCCTAAGGATCAAGGTGGGTTGGGCATTGAAAACCTCAAAATAAATGAAAAGTGCTTACTCGGCAAATGATTATACAGGCTACTGAACCTGGAAGGTGTTGGGCAAGAGTTGATGCATAACAAATACCTGAACTCCAAAACATTATACAAAGCAGAGGTTAAGCCTACCTATTCACCATTTAGGATGGGCTTGATGAAGATCAAGTCATCATTTTCTAAGAGAGGTTCTTTTAAGGTTGGTGACAACCAATCGCGAGTTTTTGGGAAGATACCTAGTTGGATGACACCCCATTAGCTCTGTAATATTCTCCTTGTATAATATTGTGTTTAGGAAAGATGAATTAGTGGCTTCTATTCTTGGGGACAGCCTGTTGAAAATCCTATTCCGCAGGGCTTTACTAGATGACAAATCAACTAAGTGGACCCATTTGGTTTCTAGGTTGATGTCGATTAATCTAACTCAGATACTAGATTCATTTTGGTGGAGGTTAACCATTGACGATGTCTTCACTGTGAAGTCTATGTATGCGGATGTTATGGATTATGGACCTATTTTTCGTAAGAAGAAAACATATGTGGAAAACAAAGATTCCTTCCAAGATCAAAGATTTCCTGTGGTTTTTGCATAGGGAGGTAATTTTTACCAAATATAACATTGCTAAGTGTTACTGGCATGCTAGCAAAAAGATGTTGTTTTGTGATCAAGAGTAGACAAGTCATCATTTATTCCTATCATGTTTG
Source organism: Triticum dicoccoides (assembly GCF_002162155.2). Taxonomy (NCBI): domain Eukaryota; kingdom Viridiplantae; phylum Streptophyta; class Magnoliopsida; order Poales; family Poaceae; genus Triticum; species Triticum dicoccoides. Next base: position 335,036,769 of record NC_041389.1, on the reverse strand, counting down.
TCGTGGAATTAACACGTCAGATGTCCTTAGTGTCAGGACTTAGTCGCGAGGCCAACGCATCTATGTGGTAGCTTGAGAGGGGTTGATCGGGACGAGAGACGCAACACACAAGATAAGGATTTAGACAGCTTCGGGCCCCGGGAAACATCATCCGGTAACAACCCTACATGTTGTTTGTGGCTAGGTCTCATTATGCTCATGAGAAGAGTCGCCGTAAGCCGGCTCCCCCTTTGTGTCTAGCCCTAGATATTGTTTCTTGTTTTTTCTCCCCCTTCTTGGGGAGCCCTGCCCCTCCTTATATAAGTTAGAGGGGCGGGTTACATGTGGAGTCCTAGTAGGACTAGCCTATCTTGTACTACAAGCCGGATACAAGTCCGGGTCTTGAATCCTTGTAAGGGAGATACTCCTTACGCCTTTCCTCTTAAGCCGGTCTATCATAACATAAGCCGGCCTTCTGGGCCTTGAGCCTCCTGGGCCCCCGGGTCTTGTCGCTCCTCTGATCCGTTTGCCAGGTCGCCCATAAGTCGCCAGGATCGGGCGGGTCACTTAGTGTGTCGTCCAGTCAGGGCGGGTCATTAGTGAGTCGCCAAGTCCGGTCGGGTTATACCTTGCGGGCGGGTTACACCGCGGGGTATATCCCCGACATTATCCCCCAAGTTTAGCTTGGATTTATCCATGGTAAACTTATGCTGCAAAATAAACACAAGAACAAATTTGACAGGTTGTGCTCCGGGTTAAGAATTCTTGTAAACCGGCACCTGAACATCCTTAAGTCCTTGTCATTTCCTTCTTCTAGAAATCTGGGTCAATAGACCAGCTTCACAATCAATTTACTTGTAGAAGAAATATTGTAAACAAATAATCCATCTGAGTCGGCTTCCAAAGCGCCGGCTTAAAATTATAGGTCTTGGAATACTCATCTGATTTCAACCGGCTTAAAGGTATAGATCTTGCCGAGTTATAATTTCCAAAATCTCCGGGTTATAAAAACTGATAATTCCTGGTCATGATTGTTTCCAACGCCGGTTCATGATTGTTGCGAATGCCGGTTGATGATTATTGATGACGCCGGGTTATGATTGTTGCAGACACCGGGTCATAATGATTGGTGATGCCGGGTCAATCTGGTTTGCTCAAAACTGAAAATTGGAAGATATTTCTCCCTTATATCCATATTACCTGTAGCCCCCAAGTGTCGGGTTGTCATGCTTGCAGCAACCTGGGACTTGTAATTGCCTTATGCTCATAAAAAACTTCAACCAGTGTAGCCCCCAAGGGTCGGGTCATTATGCAATAATGAGCAGGGACTTTGTAGATATAACCATGTAAATTTGAACAGCAATGTGTAGCCCCCAAGGGCCGGCTTAGTAAGATATTACTGAGTTGGGACTTTGTATATAATTTATTGATAATAACATTATATGATGTAATCTCCACCATGGGGCTTGAACCCACGTCCACAAGGTTAAGAGCCTTGTACTTTACCAACTGAACAATGGATCCTTCAATATAATGGATTAAGACTTATGTATCTTGAACTGTTGACAGGAGCAATTGTTAGCCCCCAAGGGCTGGCTCATTATGATGTGATGAGTCGGGTCTTCAATAAGGTGAGCAAAAAGGGCTTTGCATTAGCCCCCAAGTATCATGGTGCATGCTTGCAGCGACATGAGACTTGCATATTTGATATAATCTCAATTTGAATAATGTAGCCCCCAAGTGCCGGATCGTAAGCCTGCAGCGACTCAGGACTATTCCTTCCATTGTAGAATAAATCATGTCGTTTGATAAAATAATAGCCATTGCGCTAAAGCGACTTTGAAAACCTCAATAATAATGGTTATTGATAATCACAATAGAAAATCAGCCATATTGGCTATTCAAGATTTGAATAATATAACCCGGTCTGAAAACCTCAATCATTCAATATCATCATGAAAATCCAGCCAGTTTTGGCTATTAAAAACTTGAATACCTCATCGGTTGATAAGTAAACCCGGAGTTTAAATACCCGGCGGCTCTTGGCCATCGACGATTTAATTCGCCTTCATTGTAAGCCGGAATTTTTATAACCTGGCGGCTTATAGCCTTTGAGAAAAATTTAGAATAGATAATTATTTTGAAGCATCAAGCTTGGTAATGAGCTTGAACTTAATCATTTATATGTCCTATTCCTGCAAATTCTACAAAGAGTTTAAACAACATATGCCCTGGCGACTTAACGTCAAAAGCCAGGGCGGGTAACCACCCAAATGTAGTCTTATCCTGCACACAAATAGATCACAAGATCCCTATGATCCTTTGAATGATACTGCCGGTTTATGTGACCCGGACAGTGAAGTTGATAACTCAAGTCTGTAAGAGCCGGCACATATGATATTTGTGACAACTCAAATACTTGCGATTGTATAAAAATAGATAAAAATTTTGAGGCTTCTGATTCGAATACGATCAATAAACCGTTCCAAAGGGGTTAAGCTAAGATTCGAATACGATCATATAGCCCTCAGTGGCGTTGGCGTTGCCGATCAAAGTGGGTATCACTAGCTATGTTCTCTTTGGTTCGAATACGACCTATGTTTGAACAGGAAACCCCCAAATGACCACTGTGATATTGAATTTGTACTGCCGGTTTACATGACCTGTGTAATAAGGGTGATAACCCAATCCTTAGAAGCCAATGCTTCCATATAAATGATGGTTGTCATAAGCTGGTGACTTATAGTCAAAAGTCAAGCCGGGTTAATCATAAAACACTTATATACATTTGAGATATAACCCCCAAAAAAGGTCTCAAGTTAAGTAATTGTGGCTGCAATAAACTTTACCCGGGATGAAATAAAACTTTTTGAGGCTTCTGATTCAGATACGATCAGTAAACCGTTTCAAAGGGGTTAAGCTAAGATTCGGATACGATCATATAGCCCCCAGTGGCTTGGCGATGCCGATCAAATGGGTATCGACAGCTATGTTCTCTTTGGTTCGAATACGACTTATGTTTGAACAGGAAGCCCCCAAGTGACCATAAGAGTTGTTTAACGACGCTGATTCAGATACGATCCACGTCGATTCCCAAAGGGGTTGAGTTATGATTCAGATACGATCAAGAAGCCCCCAAGTAGGTTCAGCAGTTTGCTAATCAAAAGGGTATCGACATCTATGTTCTCTTTGGTTCGAATATGACCTATGTTTGAACAGGAAGCCCCCAAGTGACCATATAAGTTTTGGCATTGCGCCGATCAAGAGGGTATTGATAGCTATGCCCGATGAGTAGGAAGCCCCCAAGTGACCATAATAAAATAAGCCGTAAGGCAGGATACCCATGTTTTGAACCGTGCATCATGGCAGCAAGTTCTCTTTGGCAACCTTTACTTTGTCTGAGAACTCGAACCTTGCGAGAGATTAATTCTTTTTGAACCAAAACTTGAAGCCGGATTTGAAAGCTTCAAAAATTTGTGAGGGACAAATTTACCTTGAGCCGGATTTTGAACCGGATTTGAGAGCTTCAGTGCTTTGTGGGAGAAAGATGTCTCTTGAGCCGGATTTGAAACCAGCGTCCTTATTTTGAGCCGGAAATCTTCTGACGGCTTTTAAATTTTCATTGATCTAGCAGTAATCTTCGGGGTCGGGTTATTTTCCCTTCAACGATCTTGAATTTATTTAAACCAGCTAATTTTGCCGAGTCATATCATTGTAGCCCCCGAGTCTCAAGACGACTTGAGGAGTTGGCTTGAGATTCTCCATAATTAATCGTAAGATAGACCGGTTTGAATCCTGCATGGAACAACTTGCAAACCAAAGTAATTGCTCTTTTGAAGAAAACAATATGTAATATAAAATATATTGGTAAGTTGTCCTCCTTGTTGTAAGCCGGCGTGGTCATAAGAGACGGCCACGGCGTTGTAAGCCGGCGTGGTCGTGAGAGACGGCCACGGCGTAGTAAGCCGGTGCGGTAGTCCGTTGAGTAATGACGACCACCTGTGCCAAAAGATGTTGGCGGGTCTCCACCTCCGCGGTATAATATCACTTTTTGTCATAAATAATTGCCCTGCATAAACAATATTGCAGACCTAGGCAAAGATAAACTTGTTCTTTGACAAAAACAACATGTGATAATAAAACAAACTTGGATGGATATCACCTGATTTGTTTAGGCAGAAAATAATTCGCCATGAAACTGATGATCCCTAGGTAACACCGAAATCCCTCACGGGTGAATCGGCCGCGGGAACAAACCGATAAACCAGCCATGGCATTTGTAAGCCGGTGCAGACGAGCAAGTTGTCATCCACGTTGTAAGCCGGTGAGGACGTGTGAACCGGCCACGAGGGCAGACGACGAGTCGTCTGTGGTGTTGTAAGGTGGCATTGACGGGCGAGCTGGTCGGCGCGTTTAACGTAAACCGGACCGCAGAGGCGATGACTGTATATAACAACACTAGGCAGAGTGGTTGTTTTCAAAAAATTAATAAATATTGATAAAAGTAAACCGGATGGATATCACCTGGTATTTTTTGTCGGATGCTGGCGCCGGATAATGCATAGTGCTGCTTTTGTTTTTTGACAAAAGAGTTAATTGGTTCTATGTCTTCTAGTGCCTGAGCTCTCCACATAACCCGGCCGGCACTTTTTGAGCCAGAATTTTTGGAACCAGAACTTCTTGATAATCCGGCCGGAACCTTTGATAAACCGGAACCTCTTGATAATCTGGCCGAAACTTTTGATAATCCAGAACTTTTTGAACCGGAACCTCTTGATAATCCGGTCGAAACTTTTGATAATCCGGAACTTTTTGAACCGGAACCTCTTGATAATCCGGTCGAAACTTTTGATAATCCGGAACTTTTGAACCGGAACCTCTTGATAATCCGGAACTTTTGAACCGGAAACTCTGGGTGATTCGGCTGGAACCGTTCGGCGATTCAAACCAAACTTTTCATCCAGGCAGCCGGAACTCTTTGGTGACTCGGACGGAACCTTTCGTCGAGTCGGTCGGAACCTTTCGCCGATTCAGATGGAACCTTTCATCGAGTCGGTCGGAACTTTTCGCCGATTCAGACGGAACCTTTCGTCGAGGCGGTCGGAACCTTTTCGGCAACTTAGACGGAACCTTTCGTCAAGACGCTCGGAACTTCTTCAATAAGCTGGGCGGAACTTCTCGATCACTGGGATAGCGCCCTTCAAGAACTCAACACCACCGTGCGCAGGCCCCACGGTGGGCGCCAACTATCGTGGAATTAACACGTCAGATGCCCTTAGTGTCAGGACTTAGTCGAAAGGCCAACGCATCTATGTGGTAGCTTGAGAGGGGTTGATCGGGACGAGAGACGCAACACGCAAGACAAGGATTTAGACAGCTTCGGGCCCCGGGAAACATCATCCGGTAACAACCCTACATGCTGTTTGTGGCTAGGTCTCATTATGCTCATGAGAAGAGTCGCCATAAGCCGGCTCCCCCTTTGTGTCTAGCCCTAAATATTGTTTCTTGTTTTTTCTCCCCCTTCTTGGGGAGCCCTGCCCCTTCTTATATAAGTTAGAGGGCGGGTTACATGTGGAGTCCTAGTAGGACTAGCCTATCTTGTACTACAAGCCGGATACAAGTCCGGGTCTTGAATCCTTGTAAGGGAGATACTCCTTACGCCTTTCCTCTTAAGCCGGCCTATCATAACGTAAGCCGGCCTTCTGGGCCTTGAGCCTCCTGGGCCCCGGATCTTGTCGCTCTTCTGATCCGCTTGCCAGGTCACCCATAAGTCGCCAGGATCGGGCGGGTCACTTAGTGTGTCGTCCAGTCAGGGCGGGTCATTAGTGAGTCGCCAAGTCCGGCCGGGTTATACCTTGCGGCCGGGTTACACAGCGGGGTATATCCCGACAATGTTCGTTTACTTCCTTAATCAGGCGCATGATTCATGTTACATAAAATGTAGCACCATCTACGAGCATTCCAAATTTGTTTCGAAATTCGTTGGGCGGTATTCGTCATAAGCTGAAAGGTTAAATCCGTGTGGGAGTTTGCGCCATTCTATGGAATTCCTGAAATGACTATGTTTTTAACACATCATCTACTCCTACTTTCTTGGTTATCTACAAAGCTATAGCTTGAATCTGTGTGTGGTCATCATTGCAGCATGTGGACACGCGAGCGCTTATGGCCCCAGGGTACAGGATGCTGAAAATAGTTCTCCAGTGTTTATTCAACTAGCTTGGTTAGCGAGCCACTTGTAGATTATGTGGATGAGCTATATAATCTCCGGTCTGAGCAGTTGTGGTCGTGTTTTCTGTTTACTTGTATTGTTATCTGGTACTCGGTGAACTGAACTTTATTCATGTTTAATGAAATTGTTGCGTGCATCCTGCGATGTAGAGACCAGGGAACTCCTTTTTGAAGAAGAAAAGATGATGAATAGGTTGGAAATTATTTTCCATAAAAAAGGGGGCAACTACTTTTTTGGGTAGCCCCTAAGATATTTAAGGTATTGGTAACCATATAGAGGATCTACCAGAGTACATTTTCTCCACCTTTGGTAGGTTTTAGGAGTTGGGCCCACAGTAAGACATTTGGAGATGCTTTTATGCCCCTTACCCGCTCTGAGTTTTCTAATCATCTTAGGTAGTTTTTTGTTGCATCTCCGACAATTTCTTATCTCAAATATAGTGTCATGGGACAATTAATACTCCCTCCGTCCCAAAATAAGTGTCTTGAGCTTAGTACAAATTTGTATTAGGGAGCTCTAGTACAAAATTGTACTAAGCTCAAGACACTTACTTTGGGACGGAGGGAGTATATACTAATTTAATGTATTTTAGATATATTATACGGTCTTTAAAAGTGGAATCAAGGAGGTTACCTTCACTATGTATCAGAAAAGTGCAGTTTGAATTTTGTTGGATGCCAGACCATCTAATAATTTACAACATTCAGCCCGACAAATGAGAGTGTTTGGAGAAGAAGTAGTTTATTGCTTTAATCCCTTTTTCCCAAAATTGTTTAAAAAAATCACAGCTAAAGACAAAAGATGTAAACGTTGAAATCAACCAAACAATGTTTAGCGTAATCTATTTCAGTATCAGATTCAGTTTTTTCTTTAGAAAAGAGAATAGGATATAGACGCTCGCAAATACGTACGCGCACTCATCCCTAACACCATATGCCACTAGAAAAATAGCTCTAAAAAATCTGAAATAAATTCAGAAAATATATGAGCATCCATGTCAAATCTAAAACTTCAACCGTGGTGAGTTGATTCCACCACAAGGTCCAAACTAAGCTTAGTTTGTCTTAACTCTCTCTTTTCAAACTTAACTTTGTTTGTGGGTACAACTATATTTTTGCAGGGTTAACAAAGCGAACACAAAATATAATTGTCAGATGGAGCAAATATGTGAGTAAATTATATTTATTTCATATATTAATGACCAATATCATATGAGTTTTTCTTTGAACAGAACATAATTTACATAAAAAAAGGTGCTTGCTTTCAGAACTCTTATCTTCGCCAGCCAGCACATGATGCCGTTACTTGATAAACCCGAACAAGTGGCATAAATACTGAAATGGACGGGAGCAATAATACATAATCCACTAGCATGGCCAACCTGGATATTCCTACAAACATGCTTGTCACCAAAAAATGGACCGAGTTTTCTACAGAAATTTCAAAGCTGTATTAATCTTATATTCAACGTTCATCAATGAATGGACCGAGCCTTCAGGCCTTAATTAGCAGGCCTATGGCTTGGTGAAATAGTCCAAACTAGAAGATGTCAAAGAAGATAATACACTTAGTTAGGACACGTGCTCAGCTGATCATGGGTATTTGTCTCAAATTTTTTTATCATGGGTACATCTCATGTCTGCGGTTTTGGTATTGAAATAATACACTTTTTAAGTTTAAGAAAAATAAAAAACATGCACGTAGAGGTTGAATACAAGTATGTACTCCCTCCATAAAGAAATATAAGATCATTTAGATCACTACATTAGTGATGTATACGCTCTTATATTTCTTTACAGAGAGAGTACTTCTGTAATTTATCTCATATATAGTACAAATTGCTAGGTTTTAAACTTAGGGAAAACTACACCGTGATACTTTAATTTAACTTTGTGCCAGTACAAAGTAACACTACGCAACCCATTACACACACGGGCATATTAGGTGATTCCTTTTTCACAAAATAATAATCCATCTGTTCCTAAATATAAGTCTTTTTATATCGGGTTTGAAGGAGACATGTTTACGTGGAGAAATCATGGGAAGACATTAAACTCGTATATCTACGAGCGACTCGACAGAGCTACGGCTAACAAGAAATGGTGTGACTTGTACCCCGGATTCCGGGTCGTGAATGGTGCGCCTCGGCACCCTGATCATATACATGTAATTGTTTGGACAGAGGGAGAGCAACGAACGCGGCGAGGAGGAGATAAGGGGTTCAGATTTGAGGCCCGTTGGTTTCAGGAGGAAGGGTGCCATGAGTTGATCCAGGAGGCTTGGGAGGAGAGTAAAAACCGAGGAGGGGAGGATGTGCCAGGATCTTTACGCTTTGTGGCTGGTAAACTCCGCAAATGGGATAAGGAGGTTCTAGGGGAGCTCGAAGGAAGACTTAAGAAAGCTAAAGATGACTTGGAGAGGTGTATGAGGGAAGGGGTGTCCGAAGAGAAGATTAGAAAAGAGGGGGAGTTGAGGTGTCAGATAGAGAGGTTGGAGGAGAAGAAGTATACGAAGTACAAGCAGAGATCTCATGTGTGGTGGCTGAGGAAGGGAGATAGAAGTACTCGATATCTTATGGCTAAAGCCTCGGCTCGACGGAGAACATATACTATCAAGGGGTTGAGAAGGGAGGATGGGTCTGTAGTAGAGGAGGGAGAGGAGCTTTCTAACTATGTTTGTTCATTTTTTCAGGATTTGTTCACCTCTTCTATGGGTGACCGCACCCATGAGCTCATTGCCAAAGTGGTTCCTAAAGTCACTCCACAAATGCAAGCTAGTTTGGCAGCTGAATTCACAAGAGAAGAGGTTAAAGCAGCCCTTGACCATATCGGAGACCTTAAGGCACCAGGGCCTGATGGCATGCCTTCTATTATCTACAAGAAATGTTGGCACTTCATGGGGGATCAAGTTGTTGAGGAGGTACTGGGCGTTCTAAATGGGGGTCCCATTCCGGAGGGGTGGAACGACACGCTTGTGGTGCTTATTCCAAAAGTTAAAAACCCGACAAGAATCAAGGACCTCCAGCCTATCAGCTTGTGTAATGTGCTATACAAATTAGTGTCGAAGGTCATCGCAAACCGGCTAAAGTTGGTGCTGCCAGAGCTTATCTCGGAGAGTCAAAGCGCATTTGTTCCTGGCAGATTGATCACTGACAATGTCCTAGTGGCATACGAGATTTCTCATTACCTCATGAACAAAAGGAGAGGAAAAGATGGAGTTATGGCGGTCAAGGCAGACATGAGCAAAGCATATGACAGGGTCGAGTGGAATTTTCTCGAGGCAATGTTGTGCAAGCTATGGTTCAGTAGGCAATGGGTTGACCTGGTGATGAAGTGTGTGTCCTCTGTAAGATATCAAATAAGAATAAATGGCACCTTGACGAACCAGTTTATCCCAACCCGAGGTTTGCGCCAAGGTGACCCTCTGTCACCATACTTGTTTGTCATCTGTGCTGCGGGACTGTCTGCTCTGTTGCATGATGCCGAGAGGAATGGTACAATCAGCGGAATAAGAGTTTGTCCAGGACCTCCTGCTGTGTCACACCTACTATTTGCCGATGACTCAGTTCTACTTCTTAAGGCTAGGGGGGAGGAGGCCCAAGCACTGCATGAGGTTCTAGCTCTTTATGAAAACTGCTCGGGACAGAGTATTAATGTGGAGAAGTCGGCTCTCATGTTCAGCCCAGGTACGACCCAGCAAGCGCATGGGGTAGTAAAGGAAGCCTTATCAATCTCAAGTGAGTCGTGGAATGAGAAATACCTAGGCTTGCCTGTGTATGTTGGTCGGTCGAAGAAGAAAGCGTTTGCTTATGTCAAGGACAAAATCTGGGAGCGAATGCAAGGGTGGTTAGAACGGTTACTGGCCAAATCAGAGAAGGAAACTCTTGTCAAGGCGGTGGCGCAGGCGATCCCGACGTATGTCATGTCGTGTTTTTACCTAACAAAAACCTTATGTGGGGAAGTGAGTGCCATGATCGCAAAGTATTGGTGGAGCCAGCAAGACAAGCAGAACTCCATCCATTGGTTGAGCTGGGACAAATTGACGAAGCCAAAGAGCATGGGCGGATTAGGGTTTAGAGACATGTACAGCTTCAACGTGGCCATGCTGTCTAGGCAGGTTTGGCGGCTCATACAATATTCGGAGAGCCTGTGTGCACGCATTCTTAAGGCGAAGTATTTTCCTAGCTGCCACATTCTAGAGGCTGAACCAAGAGATGGCATCTCATATACCTGGAGGAGTTTGCTGCATGGTGCAGATCTGATTAAGCAGGGATATATCTGGCGCATTGGGGATGGCACACAAGTAAAGATATGGATGGACCCTTGGATTCCGAGAGCTTGGTCAAGGAGAGTGATCACTCCGCGAGGAACATGCCTTTTAACGCAGGTCAGCGAGCTAATCAGCCCAGTTATAGGAAGGTGGGATGAAGCCCTGGTTCGGGACATTTTCTGGCCTGAAGATGCAAGGCACATACTCCAAATTCCACTGAGGGAAGGGGTGGAGGACTTTACTGCCTGGCATTTTGATGGGAAAGGAGAACATTCAGTTAGGAATGCATACAAGCTTCATGTGCAGCTTGAGAAAGAGCGGAGAGGCGACAATGCGGGCAGCAGTACCATGGAAGCCGGGAACCTCAACCACTGCTCTGACCAATCATGGAAGCAAATCTGGTCGTTGCCTTGCCCACAAAACATCAAGATGTTTGTGTGGTGCCTGAAACATAACTCCCTTGCGCTACGAACAAATCTGGAGCACCAGGGTGTCAAACTGAAAAGCACCAAGTGTCTGTTCTGTGGACGAGTGGATGAGGACGGTGCTCATTTATTTGTCAAATGTAAAACAGTAAAGGAGGTGTGGAGATTGCTTGATCTGGAAGCTGTCCGGATGTGTTGTCAGGAGGCCCAATCAGTACATGAGGTGCTAGATTTGACATGGGCCATACCCGAGCAAAGGAGAATTGAGATACTAACTTTTTGGTGGCAATGGTGGCATAATCGGAACAAGCTGAGAGAAGGTGAGCTTCCGGTAACAACGGACGAGATAGCAAGACGAACGAGAAGCTATAGCCTTGAATATGCTGAAATCTTCAGGAAGGAAGTGAAGGTCGGGAATGATGCACGCTGGGCAGCGACACCTGGGGATATGATTAAGGTCAATGTGGATGGAGCCTACACACTGGGTGGAGATCATGCAGGGTGGGGCGTTGCTGTTTGCAATAGTCAGGGGCACCTACTGCTTGCTGGCGCAGGGCGAGACAACACCATTTCTGATGCCTTTGGGGCTGAACTAAATGCAATGGAGCATGTTGTAGCCACTACATCTGATCTTGGCATGCTGCGTGTAATGTTTGAAACAGACTCCCAACTGTTGGCGGAAGCCCTTGATTTTGCTTGAGCTGACTCGTCGCCGTATGCACCCATCATCGAGGAGCTGAAACTTCAAATGAAGATGTGGTTCTCACGGAGTGAAGTCAAAGTGTGTCGCCGAGAAGCTAACTCTGTAGCTCATGAACTAGCAAAAATTGGGTATGGGTGTTTAAATTCTGATAGTATGTACTGGGAGTCTGATGTACCGCCCACTGTGGCCGGTTGTGTTATGGGTGACTTACCCAAGCACACGTAAGCAATAAAGCTATGCTTTACCTAAAAAAAAGTCTTTTTATAGAGATTTCACTACGGACTTCTTACAAAGTAAAATTAGTGAATGTACACTCTAAAATATGTCTATATATATATATATTTATATGTACTCCGCAGTGAAATATTTAAAAGGGATTATATTTATAAACGAATGGAGTATTACAATGGAGAAAAAGTGAGTAAATCTACAGTCTAAAATACGTCTATAAAAATCTATATGCAGTAAACATTGGAATATCTAAAAAGGCTTATATTTAAAAACGGAGGAAATAATAATTAGGTGCTCCCTGCTCTTGCAGTCCTTTCATGCTACAAAACCTTAACCCAAGTTATTAAATGTTGAAAATATTTTTGTATTGATAAACCATAGGTATCATTAACTTTCAAATAAAAATTCAGTTCATGGTTTGAGTAGGAAAGAAAATGCATGTCCAACTGTGAGCAATGCCTGATATCCTAATTAACAAAATATTATAGACACATGAGAGTAGCGATTCGATGCCCAGACCCATCTGCACCTGCGTTGAAAGAAAACTCAAAACAAATACTAAAAAGTTTCAAAAAAAATCAATTTTCTTTGCATGGTAGAGAATTTGGTGTGTGAGGCCTGCTCCAAATTTCAGAACATTTGGACATCTGAGTAACTCTCTCAGTTTTTTTCCTGACCGAATGTATATTGACATGTTTACTGTATTTTGCACTTTTGGTCTCTATTGAAATATCAAAACATCTTATATTTATTAACTGAGGGAGTACGTGAGCGTATCTTTCTTCCCTCTCCTCTAAGAAAGGCGGCTAGGATTTCTGCCTCCCGTCGGCGGCGGCGCCAATTTCCAACGTCTTCTGTGATCTTAGGGCTAGGGTGCGCAGTGGATCCCAATCCTTGCCGACGGGAGGGCTTTGTTTTCAGGTGCTTCTTCAAGTTTTGTTAGGGTTTCTATCCTGCTCAAGAAGACAAGACAATGATGGCTTCTTGAAGATGGAATAAGTTTCTCCCCGCCTAGCCCCCGTCCCGATGGTGTGTCTAACATCGTCGGATGGCGTGTGGAGGTGTGTCTCTGGCGGATCTCGTGGGATTCGGTTGGTGTTTGTCTTTGGTAGATCCACTCGGATCCGGTCTTTGTTCGTCTTTGTGCATGTGTCTTCAGGTTGGATCCTTCCGATCTAATCTTCTCTTCTTTGGCAGCGGTTGCTGTTCTGGTGCGTTGGTCCTATGAGGCCTTAGCACAACGACTTTCCGACTATCTACTGCAACAAGTTGTGCCTAGTTCGAGGAGGGAGGGGTGATGGCGGCGGCGTGCCTTCACTCGCTTCAGTGCTTGTAATCGTTGCTAGGCGGTCTATGAATCTAGATGCAATTTTTATTATTTCTGGTGTTCGTTGTACTGCCATGATTAGAGATGAATAGTTCGACAGTTTCCCGCAAAAAACCTAATGGAGTATTATTTATACTCCCTCTCTCTCAGTTTGCAGGGCGTGTGCATACCCCTAAGTTGTCGATTTGACAAACCTAATACAAGTCATATATTACAAAAAATATACCAATATAAACTTTAGATGTTCTATTTTCAAACGGCATAATTTTTATGTTATATAGTTTATATTAGGGTGATAAAATTCGAAGGGCCAGTGGCCGAATTTTATTAGATAGAGAAAACAGAGATAGTACATGACGGTAACGGTCTAGGAGAACTAGAGCTGTTACACCACATTACAGCACGGTACCCATAGTGAGAAAATAAGCTGCAAGCAAAGAATGCAGGCAAGCCAGTTCAGGCCGTCAGGTCGCTGATACAGCCCGTGGATCTCCAAATGCCGATATCTTCAATTACCAAGTCCCGAACTTTGTCTACTGTGCAGCTCACATTATTAAATATCCTCGCGTTCCTTTCCTTCCAGATCCTCCAGTGTACAAGAATGACAATTGATCAAAGTTCTTCCTCATTGGTTTCGGGATTCCCTCCCTCGCCTTCAGCTACCAGTCTTCAGTTGTACCAAAATTGACTTCCGGAATCAAGAAATCAGCCCTAGTCCATGTCCTGAACCGCAGCTAGACTAGTCTGGTAAACTGACAGTGCACAAATAGGTGTGAGCATGTTTCAGGCGCAGAAGAGCACAAAGGGCAAATGCCATTAGATGGCCAGTTTCTTTTTTCCAAATTATCCGCCGTCAGACATCTTCTGTGTACAGCAAGCCACATAAAAAACTTGCACCACGGCGGTGCTTTGGATTTCCAGATCAGCTTGTGGCAAGCAAACCGGATGTTCGCGAGGTAGAACAACTGATATACACTCTTGACGGAGAACTGGTGGTCCTTGGTGAGCTTCCAGATCGGTTGGTCCCTAGTTCCAGAAATGAGTGTTGTAGACTGAACAATCTCCCATATCCTCAGGTATTGGACCAAAGTAGTCAGTGTCAAACCTCCTGAGATGTCTCTAACCCAGGCCCGGCCATGCAAAGCATCACTCACTGATTTGTCCTTGTTCTTAACAAAAGAGAACAGAGCTGGTGCCAAGGTAGAAATCGACTTTCCATCCGGGAGCCAGTTGTCCGTCCAGAACTTCGCTCTCTCGCCATTACCTAGGCTAATGCGACAAGCTGTTCTGAAAATGGGTTCCACGTCATTCTCATTATCATCAGGGAACAACATCCATGGTCTCTCCTCAGTGTCCCATCTTAACCAAGGCCATTTGCAACGTAGTGCCATGCCGAACCACTTGAGGTTGATAATACCGAGCCCTCCCATCTCCAAATGTAAGCAAACTCTGGACCAAGGCAGTAGACAATGACCACCATTGATCTCCTGTTCACCCTTCCAAATAAATCCACGACAACGCCTATTAATGATCTTGATGACCCAAGCCGGCAAAGGGAGTACAGCCATCCAGTGTAAGGGCAGGGCCATGAGGACCGAGCGAGTGAGAGTTAGACGGCTTGCAGCAGCAAGCATCTTTGGCTTCCATCCTTTCAATTTTCCTGAGAACTTATCGATGAGTGGGAGGAGATCTCGGCGTCGCAATCGGAAGATGGAGAGGGGTAGGCCCAAATATTGGATAGGGAATTGTTACCTCCTGCACTGGAAATGCTCCTCCACAGCTGTCGCAACCCCTTTGTCGCAACGGATGGTTGTGACAGTACTCTTATACATGTTAATCCTCAGACTCGCGGCTTCACCAAGGAGCTTCAGAATACTAGATATGGTCTGTAAGTCGGCATGCACCGGCCTGAAAAACAAGATAGCATCATCTGCGAAGATGGAAGCCCTCGGCATCTTGGAATTGCATCCAAAATCAGAGAGTAACTTATGATGAACCGCCCACTGCAGCATGCTGTGAAGAGGATCCATGGCAAGGATGAACAAAGTAGGCGAAAGTGAATCGCCTTGCCTGACTCCTTGACCTAGAGAAAATGGTTGGCCTAATTCACCATTAATCAAAACAGAGGAGGATGCAGTAGACAACAATCCACAAATCCAAGAACACCACCTTCTGCCGAACCCTCTCTTCGTCAGCACTTCAAGAAGGAATTCCCAAGACAGTGTATCAAAAGCTTTGAAATGTCAATTTTCAAAAGTATGGCTTGCTTGCGTTTCTGATGAAGCCATCTGGCCGCATTGCGCACAAATTTGAAGTTCTCGTGCATATTGCGTTTGCATACAAAAGCAGTCTGGGCTTGTGATATTAAAGTGGGCAGGAGGGGGGCGACATGAACAGCTAGCACCTTGGCAAAAATCTTTGCCACCCCATGAATGAGATTAATGGGCCTGAAATCCCTAACCTCCAGGGAGTCTGATTTCTTTGGCAGCAGAGTGATAATGGAGGAATTGAGATCACCAAAGGAATAGAAACAACCATCACACAGAGCTCTCATAATTGCCATGAGATCAGGTGCTATGATTTCCCAGCACACCTTGAAGAATAACCCCGAGAACCCATCCGGCCCCGGCGCCCTATCCGAGGGCATGTCCATGATGACCTTCTTAACCTCTTCCTCCGTGAATGGGGCTTCGAGGCTATTGGCCATAGCAGGCGACAAACGCCCCAAGTTGAGATCCTCAAGGCTAATGGTGCGGCCTCTGCGATCTGTGGTGCCCATCAGATTACTGAAGAACTGGGTTGCCATATTCAGTTTGTCTTCGTTATCCGTGACCGTCAGGTTGCCCGCCCTGAGGTAAGGAATCAAGTGTTTTTTGCGTCTCCCGTTAGCTTTCATCTGGAAGTATTTGGAGTTTGCATCCCCCTCCTTCAGGTCACACACCCTTGCCCGCTGCCTCAAGCGCACCCTCTCCAGAGAAGCAAATGCTAGACATTTACCCTTGAGAAAAACTTTCAGATTATGCTCTTCCCTCGACAGCGGCCTGGCCTCTTGCGCCGCATCGAGTCTCAAAATGACCTCACTTGCGATTAGGAACTAAAGATTTAGCTGGCTCAGGTTCCTTTGACCCCAACCCCTTAAGGCTTTTGCCGTGCGTTGCAACTTGATTTTAAAATCTTCATCGGGTCGCGACCCGGGGTCTCCTGTCCCCATGCTTCCCTAACAACCTCCATGAACCCAGGAAGCTTGCACCAGAAGTTCTCAAACCGGAAACGGCCAGCCCGTGGCCTAGCTGTCGAACAAGAGAGCAGCAGTGGCGTGTGATCCGAGATATTAGAACTAAGCGGGATAAGATCACTGATGGGGAGCAAATCTTCCCAAGCATTATTGAAAAGCACTCTGTCCAGCCTGGCCATTATTGGTTGTTCTTGTTGATTGCATCAAGTGTACCGCCTACCCATCATTGGCATATCATGCAGTCCCAGCTTATTGATAGAGTGTCTAAATTTGGACATGAGTCTCTTGTTACCTCTTCCTGAGCTGCGCTCCAACTCCGAGCATGTCAAGTTAAAATCCCCAGTTATAATTCAAGGCATGTGCACTTGCTCACCAAAAAGCGCTAGTTGTTCTAGAAAACGCAATTTATCATCCTGGCCTTGTGGCCCATACACCGATGACACCATCCATACTTTACCATCCTCTAGTGAGAGCACGCGAGCAGAAATCATGAACTCATCCTTCTGAATGTTAGAGAGCCGTAGCTTATCGGATTTCCAGGCTAATATAATTCCCCCTCTAGTGTCGTTAATAACCTAGATATACATGGATGACTTGTAAGCTGAAACGTTGGGAGTACTCAAATTCAAGGTTTTACGTCTCTCGATAAATGAACTTTATATTTAATAAAAATAGTTAAAAAGACGCAGTTTTCTAAAGTTGGGTCGGTTAATCGACAATCTACACACATGCCAGTTTTCTCAAAATCGCAAAATTACCCTTCTCACAAACCCTATCTCCTCCTTTCCCCATCCCGTAGCCACCATACTCCACCCCCCTGCTCTTCTCCGGCCGGCGCGCCACCGCCTTCCAGCCCGCCCCTCTCGTTTCTTCCGGCCGGCGGGCCACCCCACTTCCACTCGACGCATCTGCTTGGCTCGCCATTGGATCCATCAGGTAGACGAGGCGGCGCGCTCCCCGTCGTCGTAGCAGGGTGAGCAGGCGCCCCACCCCGCCCCCAGTCCCTCTGCTCGGGCGTCCAGACGCAGGAGCTGTCCATCTCTCGTCGCTCCTCCTCTTCTACCACCGGCTGGTTCTCTCCAACAGCACATCCTAGCTGCTGCTTCATACATGGCGCTTAGATTGATACGGTAGGAGTCGGTTCTTTCTTGTATCAGTTTCAGAGTTGATTTGAATGACACATTTCGTGTAGAAATAGATGCTCAGTCGTATTTACTCGTTTATGCTGCTGAAATTTGTACTGGTTGTGTGTTTCGAAGGAGATGAAGCTACGAGGAGCTCCTGGTGTGAAGAGGTAAGGGTAGAATGGTTTTTAACTTCTCCAGTTAATTTCTGTTAGTACATTTTGGTTATGAAACTTTCAAAATACATTTTGGCAATATTGAAGTTTATAATGGTATTTTGGAGTTTGACTGAAGTTTTAATGGTACACAGGCAATGCTCTGCTCATAGTCTCAGCCACGTGCTGCTGTTCGTACGCTCTTGATCTCGTCTGCCGTCCCCTCCCTCAACATCCTCCGGGTCGCTCCAGTCCTCGCCGGGCCCGTCAGCCCTGCAACTAGCATCGCCCTGCCATCTCGGTCGCACTCTTACTCCTCATATCCCTCCCCTTCTACCGCTCTCCTCTGCTCCGGCCTGAGCGCATCCGCTCACCAGACCATGCTTCTGCGGCATGGTGCACCTCTCTGCGCGCCACGATCCCCAGCAGGAGGCCTCTTCTTTGGTGTTGGCCGCCACAGCTCTGCGCTGGTGCGGCCCGATGTCCTTCGCCGGACCTGCTTCTTGTGGGCTGCAAAGACGAGCGGAGGAGCAATCAGGTTAGCTCTCCATACCGCTGATCTACGCCACACTGATGATTGCTAATTCAGTGATTTGGTTTGTTGCCTAGTTGTGATAAGCTTATTGATTCTTGCAAGACCAAGTCCAAATTGATTCCTAGTGCTTGAAATGTGTGTTTGTGGCAGACTGCACCAGTTAAAAATTTGCAATTTAGCAGAAACTTGGAGATTTGGGTTGTTGTTTACTGCCACTTTGACTTCGTGCTTAAGTCTCTATCTGTAGCAGAGGATTGAGGATTGCCTTCTTACCTACAACTCTCCACCGTCATATACCTAATGTGCCAGTCTTCATGAATTGTATGACAATGGATGCGTCAATATTTGAACAAAGAAAATATAATGAACATATCGAATGGAGCATGAGAAGCAAGGTCATGTTGCTTTTTTGGGGGAAGAAAATGTTTCCTTCACTGCACTGACTCCTGATGATATACCCACTTTAACCACTAAAATACTTGCATGTTGATCCAACATTAGTAGGACGATATATAGGCTTAAGACTAACCCATTTGAACCTCATCTTTGCCCCTCTGCTACACACATTTCTGCTCAGTGGCGTGACACCCATGTTTGACATGTATCAAGTGTGAACATTCCGTTGGCACCTTTTTGACATGTATCGCCTTCTTGGTTCTCTCAAGTCACCAATGTCGAAATGTCGTACGTCGTACCTATGGCAGGCGATTTTATGCTCACATAGTGTGTTAGAGAAAGTTAATCACCCTGTTTAGTTTCTCATCAGCTTATAAACCTAACTTTATTGATATAAAACTAAGAATGATGACATCTGCTTTGCTTTTATTTCCTTGTTTTCTATTGTCTATTGACCGTTCCTGCCTCTCACTTCTGGGGATGCACTACCGGAGTCAACCCACCATGTAGGTGCATTTCCTCTATCAGTGTTGTCCCCTTTGCGGCTTAAACTTCTGGTATATCTGCACTGGAAATTTGATCCACTCCACGCGCATTAACAATCTAATGTTATGTTTTATAACAAATCTATTTAAGACATCGCCGCATCAAAACTCTATAATACTGTAACTCCACCATAATGTCAAAATATGAACCTTTGCTGCCCAGTCACAGAGACGAGTTACTTCAAAAGCTACAAAAATCAGCAAACGAAAGTGATATTTTGGTTGGTAATGTTTTTCTAACAACTATATCTTCTTTTTTGTAAACATATTTTACAGCCATTATATACTTAGTTACCGATGGAACCTGCTCTTTTGGTGTTTGAAAATAGCAACTAAATATTTCTTTAGTCTCAAATCTCTATAAATCTTGGTTGCTAAAACTCAATTGTGATCAGTCATTGAAACTTCAGTTGCATTTGTCTAACGCTTGAATATTGGGGTTCATCGCTGCTTAGATCACATGGCAGTGACAACCCACAGTTATCAACTAATGGTTTAAAATTTATAATGTCTTCTCACACTTTGTTTTATGTTAGTGAGTTAGTGATATTGACGCTATGTTGTGTACTGGCTTGTATGGAGGCAAGAAAGAAGAACTGTTCTTCTAATTCTTGCTTGTTTTATTCCTCATAGGGGGTCCTCTCTATATTGACGACGTAACAATCCAATGTAAGTAACCATCAATCTTATTTCTAATTGCTTGAGGACGAAGCTAAAAGATTTCTTCCTAATTTAAAGGATAGACTATCTACCATAGAGATTGGAATCAGGGTTGGGGCGTGATGATGAACTGGGAGTCCAGCGGTGTGACGAAGTTTAGTTAAATCATTTTATATCATGAAAATGAATACGATGGAAGTACCAATTTTTCATGATAATTTCTGCAGAATTAGATACAAACAAGAGTACAAGATTGCCTGTATTCCAAGTCTTAGAAATTTGGAGTGCCTTAGCTTTGTGAAGCTTAGCAACCATGATTTGATATATCTATTTTGTTTAGTTACCAGATGAAAAACTCAAGATGGAGGCCTGTGTTTGCCTTGGAGACAGGTGGACCACCTAACGCCGATGGCGAAGACTTTGAAGAGGACAGTGGTTTTCTTGGCAGGACAAGGCTTGGCCGACTCGCCCAAGCTGCTGGAAGGCAACTACTTGAAAAGCTGAACTCTGCCAGAAGCAACTCTCCCACAAAGATATTCCTTGTGCTCCTTGGATTCTACACCGCCAATGCTCTGGCAACAATCCTAGGGCAGACTGGTGACTGGGATGTTCTTGTTGCTGGCGTCGTAGTGGCTGCTATTGAAGGAATTGGCATGCTTATGTACAGAAAACCGGTCACCAGGCCTCCTGGACGATTTCAGTCATTTATTTCAATGGTGAACTTCTGGAAAGCCGGTGTATGTCTGGGCCTTTTCGTGGATGCCTTCAAGCTGGGAAGCTGAGTTCTCTGGATTCACCTTATCTTGTTTACGTATCAGTACTGCGGTTGATCCATTGAGCCCATCATAACGCAAGGATTTAACACCACAAATGGCCATGCGCTCATGGATCAAGTTTTGGTGTTGCAGTTGGCCCAAGTGTTTGCAGAGATAGCTTATACGTGATCGATTTCTTGTTCATCGAGATGTTGTGGAATTAGTGTTCTTCTGGGGTGGTGTACTCTTTGTGAGGACTGATCGTATACCAATGTGTTGCGAGCATCATCTCGCCTCATTGGGAGTTCAGGACTGAAAATGTACATATGATTGTTGAGTTTCTCTTAGAATCTGAGGCTGTGATGGAACTCTTAGTCGGATGTTCATTTTTGTGCCACAGGGAAATAATCAAGGCTGCATTGTAAATGCTTGTGCGTAGCAGTGATGAGCTGGTTCTTTCTTCTATGCTTTATGAACATGAAGGTTGTTCTTTCTTTGTAATTTGCTTTGCATTTCTTGCTCAGTACCCTCCCCCCTTCTTTGAAATGGGAAAAGAAAATTCTATAAGACCGAGTCTATCTTCTCATCAAGTTGGACCCATGTGATAACATGACACATGTCTTGCACACATCTCAAAGCCTTTCTTCCCTGTAGGCCTTAGAGATGCCCTAACGCTGACGCCCAAAACAGACATGATATTCGTCCACGGACTGGTCCGGACCAGTCCGTGTATAATGTTTGTTTTGGGCATCCATATACACGGACTGGTCAGACATGATATCCATCCGTGGACTGGTCCTGTGTATATGGATGCAAAGCCGGTCATCCAATCGTATTTCTAAACTGAGAGTCCGCCATCCAATCGTATTCCTAAACGTCTGTTTAGGTTTGGTCAATTTGAAATTCAACAGCACATAGTGTTCGATCACAACCAAAAAGAAACTAAAAAGTGGCAAATGTTCATAGTTTTTACATGTATGATCACAAAAGTATGATAGTCCGCAAGAAAATGAACTTTTTGCCCTGTTGGACCGGCTATTCGAGTCTTCATGCTAAACTCCGTCACCGCCTCCTCCTCGCCATCCACTTCCTTCTCGTCCGCCCCCTTCTCCGCAGTCTCCAGCTCCTTCAAGCACTTCAGCTCCTTCAAGCACTTCAACATCCTAAGACGGACGGCTTGCACAATCATCCTTGCATCGTCATCCAACTAGTCCATTTCAAGGTCAACATCTTCGAATCCTCCGAAGCGGCTGCGACCTCAACCTTCTTCTCTTCGAGCTTGGCCTTCTTCTTTTCAAGTTTGAGCTTCTTATCAGTCGCCGCCATCAAGATGTTAAACCTCTCAGCCTTACATATCTCCTTGACCTCTATGTTATCTTGGTCACCGCCCTTTCTCGCTTCTCCTTCTCCTCCTCCCACTTCTTTCCTCGGGGCCCTTTTCTAACCTTCTTGGGCGGCTCTTTTGTTCGGTCGGTTGGATCACCTGCTTCTTCCTCGGTGTCGATGCCGGCGGTCTTGATGTAGTTGGCAATGAATAAATTCCACTTTGGATGCCCACTCAACTTCAACCAACAATTTATGAGGATGGAATTTCCCTCTCCAACTTCAAGAACAAGTTGCACGCACGGCAATGCTACAAAGAAAAACATTGCCAACAAGTTGCATATCCGGTCCGGCCGAATGACCAACCCATAGAGCATATCCGGTCATGACCGACGCATATAGCAACTTACTTGGACGGTGATTTGTGCTACTTGGCCACCGACTGATTAGTTGCTTCAAATGGCCACAATATTTGGACACGACCTCTTGGATGATGTACCATCGATGGTCGAGCGAATTTGCTCCACGGTTGCATGCCGACGAGTTCATTGGTGTAGGGCTTGAAATGCTTGTTCTCATGGAACCAAGTATGAATGTTGACCTTCTCTTGGGTGTGGAAATCCAAATGTACCAATAAGCGAAAGGTCTTCGTGTGGCTTCTGTTGGCTGACCGGTTGAATACCGGGAACATGTTGAAAAGGAGACATTATGTGATCAACGACAATGTTTACACCTGCCTGCTGTGTTCTTCCCCCCAGGAAACCGTGACCCACTTGTTCTTCAAATGCCCTTTTGTGATTGACTGTTGGAACACTATGGGAATCTCCTGGCAGAATAGTGATTGCAGATTAGCCCTCTTGCATGAGGGGAACCGTTCATGGAACAAACCACTGTTTATGGAGGTCCTTACCATTGTGGTTGGGGATATGGAAAAAGAGGAATAACAAGCATATGCCATCACTAGTTTCTTGGAGGAACGTGTTCAGAAGTGACATGTCAATGATGGCACTGGCGGAGCTTCAGCAAGGCTGAATGGGCCGTGGCCCGCCCAGCCCATGAAGTTTTATACAGTATACACCTACTCTTGGGCTTTAAAACAGCAGCCCATAAGCTATGTTCTTCTTGTTGGCCCGCCCATGTTTGGGCTGCAAGCTCCGCCACTAAATGATGGTACACACAACAAAGGAGGAACTACATCCCTTCATCAGGGGCTTGGTGGAATCCATCTAGTTTGTCTAGTTTGGCTGTTCCTTTTCATCCTTCTTTATTTTTCTATATTTCTTGTGCTTGCGTTTTCTAACTTGTAGTCCCCCA
>NC_041389.1:335012396-335013306 GCF_002162155.2 Triticum dicoccoides | reverse complement strand
CCTCATCCATATTGTAACTCGTAACCTTTTCCACTTGCTAATCGAAAACTGTCATCACATTTAAAAAATATATGTTGGCCCAAATGTTGCGTCCTTTTACTTTGTGCCATGGATCGGATGCTAGTGATCAACCACAAAGCGCACAACAACTTGTTCTCCCTCATGTTGAAGTTTCCTCCTCTATCCTTCTTCTTTGGACCAGCCGCAAATTCATCCGATTCAAGGTCATCGTCGCAGTCCTCCTACTGCTCCTGCTGGCCGGTGTACGAATCCGGCTACTGGGTGTCCGTGCTCGGTTGCATGCTAGACTGTGTGTACGTACCCGACTGCGTGCCCGACTGAGTGTACACTCTCGGCCGCGTGGACTCCGAGTCATCCACCTACCCGCCCTCGTAGCTGCCTCCGCCTTCGTTATGGATCATCTCAAACATCTCTCTGTTTGCGTCGTCATACGCTGGCTTGCCCGGTTGAGACATATTAGTGAACAGAGAGCGGGCATTGAGCTGCTCCACGCTTGTCGTCCGCATTCAGATAAGCTTAAGCAGTGTAGAATCGGAGAAAAGGAGCCGCGTGGCGTTGACGTCGAGGCAATAAGGCATGTGCCTGGCAATAGATGTCGGGGGCTACCTACCGAACTGTTGGGTGGCGTAGAAGTAGGGATGCATATATTGATCTGTTTGGGACGACATCTTTACGGACGAAGACAACGACGGTGCCCCGCGTCCCAGGCCCCGCCCTGCACCACGCGCCCCCTTCATGTTCACCGCCATGACGGCCGCCCCTACCGTCCTTCTTTTTTTAGCATAGCCACCTCCTTTGCCTTCTGAGGCGGCGTTCTTACCATGTCGCCGAGTTGATCTTTCACGGGGATGAAAGTGGGGCGGCACATTTGAGGGTCGGCCATCAGAGA
>NC_041389.1:334979983-335012167 GCF_002162155.2 Triticum dicoccoides | reverse complement strand
CCGGGACTGCTTTAAAGTTTGTGCGACCAAATGTCTGTTGGGGTGTAGTGTGAAAGTCCGGGACTGCTTTAAAGTTTGTGCGACCAAATGTCTGTTGGGCCGGCGAGACTACCAAACGAGGTCCTAAAAAAAAGACTACCAAACGAGTTTCCGTACCCTGGAAATAGAAATATTGTTGCGTCACTCACCGAAGAAATATTGGTCTGTCGCTCACCAGTCAGGAAAAGAACAGAGGTCAGCAGCATCTACTGTTCGCAAGCCCGTCATCACTCATCAGCAACCACGCCATCGTCCTTGCCTGTTCCTTCTATCCATCCGTTCCGTTCTCCCTTCTCCATCCCATGTAACAAAATCAGCTCAGCTCAGCGACAACAGCGGCGGATGATGAGAGCTCCTCCTCGGCTACTGTCGCCTCCTTCCTCCGCCACGGCTCCTCACCTCCTCCTCTACGCCTCCTCCGCGGTCTGCCGCCTCCCTCCCTCCGCGGCCGCCGTCGCCCGCTCCGTCTCCGTCTCCACCACCGTCGTCGACGCCCCGGCCGCCGCCGCCGAGCCGGGCTCCTCCGCCACGCCGCGACGCCGCCTCATCCTCCTCCGCCACGGGGACAGCGCGGTTGGGGAGCGCTTCACCAGAGGTATATATATCGTACGTGGCAGGCAGAATCGTTCAAAGAGTGTAGGTGCGCAGCTTCTTTGATGACTTTTCCGTTCAAAGAGTTGCCTGGGGCACTTGAGCTCCCAATACTTTGGGGGTACTATCAATTAACTCTCACATTTGGTAACATCATTGGTGCTTTGGGAGTTTGGGTGTCGTAGAAGTTATGGAGTGGAATGTAACACTGTGACTATTAAGATACACTATACTTGTAGTCTGTTATACTTGAGTTAACATGTCGGGCTAAAATTCACGATATTATGAGTAAGGGGTTTCGTAAATTAGTTGGACGTCGAGCACGAAATGAGAAATCAGGGATCAAGAACATTAAACGGGGTCAGCGTGTTTTTATGCGACAGGCTTCAGTCAGCATTTTAGTCTGGTTCTATGTGCCATTTTACAATTTTAATCAGTAATTTAATTTAATTCTTCTCTTTACTTTTCGCACGATATTGTGGTACTCTTGTTTAGCTGCAGTGCTAAAAGAAACATAGATGCATTCCCTCTTTGTGGTCGCTGGCCTTTTGCTTCATTCTTGAAAACATCATCTCATATTGCCATCAATGACAGATCATGACAGGCCACTGAGCAAAGCTGGAAGAGCTGATGCAATAAGCGTTTCTGATAAATTCCATCAGATGGGATGGATACCTGAGCTTATCCTATGCAGGTACATCCTTGTCTTGTGCAGAACAATGTGTACACAGAATAGGGTTTAATGACAGCAGTAGGCGTGTAATGTAGGAACACTTCAAGGTCCAATTTGGTTGCCCTCGTATTTGTTACTAATTGTGTTGGTGGGTCTCGCAGTTTTAGAAAACTGAAACTGAGGTCCCATTAGAATGCTGGACTTTCACATTAACCAGTTCTTTCCCAGTGGGATAGGGAAATTTTTGGGTTCTAATTTCTAAATGGGGTCTGAAATTATGTATTCAAGCCACAAGTGTAAATGTTGTTTCTCCGTGATTCACTTAGATAAGCAGTGGATAATGACATATATTACATCGAAATGAACATATTACAAGTGTTACTTTCTATTCTTTAGTTTCATCTTTTTGTGCTATTTAACTTTTGGAGAGACCGAGAGATACTTTCATTTGAAAGTGCCAAATTGTAAGCTATGTCTATGAAGATGACGTAAAATCACCTACTTTGATTTACTCATATGTGCCTTAATGGAGCATGTCATGTCATTCATACCTTCCTAAACTGTTTGTGAACACAGTGATGCAACTCGTACAAAGGAAACTCTTCAGATCATGCAAGAGCATGTTCAAGGATTGTCTCAAGCACTTGTGCATTTCATCCCAAGTTTCTACTCGATTGCTGCAATGGATGGTCAAACTGCCGAGCACTTGCAAAAGGCAATTTGTGAATATTCAACTGATGAGATACTAACGGTGATGTGAGTCTGCTATTATTTGTTCTTCATTATGCTATGTTCTCGGAAGTATGCTCAGACTACATAGTCATTTCCTTCTAAGCACCTGTGCATGATATCTCTGAGAGTTGCTAGGCCTGTTTTTGATGATTTTGTAGAATAAAATTTCAGGTGCATGGGACATAATAAAGGATGGGAAGAAGCAGCCTCTATGTTTTCTGGTGATTCAGTGGTGCTCAAGACGTGTAATGCTGCATTGCTAGAAGCTGCTGGGAAATCATGGGTTGAGGTTAGTATTATTCTGATGCCTGTGCTTCTCTTTTTAACCCCTTCATAGTACTGCGATGTGCCTACCATCATCATGGTTGCCAACAATGCCAATCCAAAAACTGATTGTGCAAATGTATAAATTACTCTAATCCTATATTTTTCCTATACAGTTACTGATTTTTAGCTAATGTAGAATTTTAAATGATGCAAGCAGACTATTCACTGGTGATTTTCAGCTAGGTGGATCCTTTAATTCTGCAGTCCGTAAACTAATATAAGAGTGTTTAGATCACTATTTTAGTGATCTAAATGCTCTTACATTAGTTTACAGAGGGAGTACTTGTTATTGGTAGTCATTTAAAAAGCACACACTAAAGGCAATTTAGAAAGCCAAGTGACTAATGTTACTGTCTGTTTGAAGGATACCTGAATGAGACGACTCAGGAAAATAGAAAAGCTTTTGGCAGTACAAAGAATTTATGAAAATGCTTGTGTTTTTTCTTGAAAAGTATATTAGTCCATGTTCTGTGGCACATTCAAGCCCCCTATACTAAACTGAAGGGAAATCAAATCACCATGTTGCAAATCGAAATGGTCAAGTATTATCATCATATGTGAAGCATTTTAGAAACAATGACCAGTTTCATGCTGCATTGGTTTCAATTTCATACCCAACTCATAATCGAACAGCTCCATACTCTTCTCCATCAAACAAAATGATGAATAGCTTCATAGTGCACCATTTTTCATGAAATAAAAATGCAGATAAATTGGTTGCAATTTGACCGATTTTCAATCGTCATGATATGCAGGCTTTTTCGCAGGCTGGCCTTGGGGGGTGGAAGCTTCATGGCATTGTAAAGCCATAAAGTGATAAAACATTGTAGCTAAAGCTAGATGCAATTTTCGTAGCATTTTTGTTCTCATTTTGTCTCGTGCAGCTATGATTGAATGTTGTTGAAGTTATTGATGCGCATAGATAGATGAGATCAATGCACTTCACCAAACGTGACAAGACTTACAAAAGAACCACATCGCTCTTGGCCAGGGTGGTTCTTTTTTTTTTTGGGAGGAAACTTCTGATCTATCCATCATGCCATGGCATGGCCGTAAAGAACACAAAAGTAACAAAAATTAAATCCATGTATGTAGACCAGCTAGCGACGACTACAAGCATTGGAGAGAACCGGAGGTGCGTCGCTGTCATTGCCCCTTCCTCATTTTAGCCGGACCAAACTTGTTTAATAGACAGTTGAAAAGTCATCGTGCCAAGGACTCACAAGAACGGCAACCATGAACGTTGAAGAGAAGTATAGCTCGAAAGGATCCGACCTGTAAACATACAAACAAAGACTAATCCAAGTAGATCTCCCGAAGACTGGCACCTAACGAATCTTGCGAAATCTGCCGAAGACACACTTTCACATGTCCTCCGATGACGCTAGACACACTTCCACATGCCCTTCCACGACATTAGACGCGTTACCGTTACGGAGGCTAGGCGGGGAGAAACTTATTTCATCCTCAGGAAGCCGCCACCGCCTCGTCTTCAAACTTTAAATGAACTCATAAAAACACCTAAAAACAAGCAAGATCCCTCCCGCACCCAGGGTTGTTCGATTACGAGTTGGTGTAAGGTAGATCTTTCCTTTGTCCAAGGATGGCAGCTCCATACCCATGGAGTATGGAGCTGTTCGATTATGAGTTGTTTTTTTTCTTTTTGGGCATAGATACATAGAAATAAATATTTGATGTTGTCTTTTACGTCTTCTGGTTAGCAGATAATTTTTGCTGCAGCCAAGTATCTGTCGGACAGAGATTTTTTTTAGAACGAAGGCTCAAGGAGAGTCCGACTTTGAATTAACAAAGCCATCAACCGGCCAGGGATTACACAAGGCCACCAATACAACCAACGAAAAACAGAAAGGAAAATAAACTGCAGGTACACGGTGATGCCGAAGCAGCTTACAAGCACCAAAGACTACATGCCCTATAAAAGTAAACAGAGAAGCACTAGCATATAGTCAACGGAGTCCTCCAAGTGGACTATAGACAGTAGGACAAACAGAGGGGAGCTTCGGGCAGCCATTGCCCAACGTCGATGGACCGAGCCCTCATCTACCCTGGAAGGTGCACATCGAAAACCAAGCCGCTCCTCTCCAAATCCGGAGGGGACCCCTGCCCCTCGCCTTGGCTCGAAAGGCGCCGGACCGCCGGAAGATGGAATTGCCCTCCCTAGAGCAAGGAAAGGGCATGATTCTGTGCACCAAGGAGATACTCAGCTCGACACGCCGCTGCACGAAGGGAACCAGAAGAGTCCACACCGCAGCCCACTGCTACAAGCACGAAGAGGAAAAACTGCACAATGGAGCTGTCACTGAACAAACAAACAACAAGGAGAAATGGAGCCTCCATAACTGGATCAGATACAAAGCATCATGCTCCAAATCCCTCGCCGAAGACGCAGCCACCCAGCCACCACCGCCCAGCACCACAGCACACTCCCACCTTGCCCAAGCCGGCACCTTCAAGAAGGAGGCGGCGCACGCTGCACCGTTGTCGACCTGTCTCGGCAAGACATGGGATTTCTCCCGGGCATGGAGCGGGAGGGAGAGGGCACGAAACTCGACGGCGCCTCCAAGGAGGGGAGCGGCACCGGTCGGTGTCGCCGCCGTCGTGGCTAGAGCACCCCAGCCAAGGATTTCTCCCGATTCGAACCGCATCTCCGGGCAGCCCAACGCCGGATCCGGCGGCCAGAGGCTACCGACGACCAGATCCGGCGGGGCAGAGTGCTGCGTGGGGGAAGGGGCCGCCTTCAGATCCAGCCGCGGGCGAGGGGAGCGCCGCACCCGCCGCGACCGGCGACAACTCCCACCGTCCCTCGCCACCCTCGCGGCCAAGGGAACGGAGGGTCACCACCTGCGGCGCCGCTTGCAGGGAGACAGCGCCGCCTCGCCACCCGAGGCCGCCGCCTCGGCGTCCGGAGCCCTCCGATTGGGAGCAGCAAATCCTCGCCGCCGCCGTCCTTGACGACCCCGCGGGCGGCGCCGGAGATCCCCTCGGGCGGCGGCGAGGGGGGAGGGGGGAGGCGGGAGGGGAGGTTCGGCGGCTAGGGTTCGGCGCCGCCCGAGTCGCCCCAAGCGGAGCGACACGGGGGCCCTGTTAAACTTTCCCCCGAAAATCAGAATTCAAAGCGCCTTGCCCACAGCAAGGCACGGCGTAACTGGCGGGCAGGCAGCCGTTGGATGCAGGGGGGCGGCTCAGATTGAGTGATGTAACGCGAAACACTATAGCTGACACTGTAGACCAGGGGTACTGTGAATAATCTCCTGTAGACGAGTCACTGTAGCTTGGGGTACTGTTCACGCGGATCTGTCCGTTGAGCCTCGACCGGACGGTGTGGAGAGGGGAGCCAGTCACTGTACTGTTCACCGGTGACTTGCTCACAACAAGTCACTGGATCTCAATCCATATCTGTAGTCCAATCGTTGAATACCACAAATTAAATCTTAAATCCTACTCTAATTCCTACCAACATCTAGCAGCAGGATTTTAAGTGGCATGTGATGTTTACTGAAACACAATTTAAGGGACGACATTCAATTGGCGGCTATGACACGAGCGGTTGGCTATGTGAAAACCAATCAAAATGTAGGTTAGCATTCAAGCGAGCTGCTCAATGATATCATACTGAAGTCACACTCAATTTGTTCAAATACTGGTTGGGCGTTTCATATACATGCGCGCGGACGGAAAAGCCTACGGCAAGATTCAGCTGTGAACCGAGTTGCGGTGAAAAAAGGGTGTCGTGAAATGTGAGTTCCCCCACTTGAGCTGTCCAGCAGAGGTTTCACCCTCGTCCTTATCGTCATCGGCACAGCTCCTGCTTTGCCCGCGCCCATGGTTTGGCTTTAGCGCAACTTGTCTGTTAGCCATAGCCAGGTGCCCTGCTCCGAGGGAGGAGCCAGACTGGCCACTTGGCGGGACAAGATGCTCCCACTTGGCCGTACAAATCGACAGGAAATCGACTGAGCGAGCTAGATTCAAGGAATCGTTGTTCAAGGCGGTGTGTACGCGGTTGGAGCAGGTGACTATGGAGGTTTTCACCCAACATAGGTGGCAGCATAACCTTCGGATTGGTCCATCTCACCTTTCGACATAGGCACGGTGTCGGTCTATAGGACTCTACTATTGTTGATTTGTCGGTTTTTGTTTTCTTCTGGTTATCAGACTTTTGGTGTTCGGCTATGTACATCCTAGTTATGCAGAGGTCGGGTGTTGCTCATAATGCTTTGTATCCACTTGATGCTACATTTTGAGTTAATAAAATCGCCCTTTATCAAAAAAGATTCAAGGAACCATCTAAGCCAAAAGTTCATTTTTTTGGCGGGAAGTTAATGCTACTGTTTTCTACTAAAGAACACTCCCTCCATTCCATAATGTACTGCGCCCGCGTATTCCGAGAACTAAGTTTGATCATAAATTTAACCAACGAGACCGACTGCGGCGGGAGCAAAAATCATACCAACGAATTCACATTTCGATACGAATTCAGTGGTATATATTTTAGCTCCCGCTGCAGTCGGTCTTGTTCACTAAATTTATGGTCAAATTTAGATCTCGAAAAGCGCGGACACACTACATTGTGAAATGAAGGAAGTACTACAGTACAATATGCGAAGTTGAGAAAGCATTGTACAGTACAATATACTAAGTTTTCCATATGGCCGCCGACAGCATCTGCGGTATTGAACCAATAATATGAATGAAAGGCATTTATTTGACAAAGCAGACCACCGGTCTAGTGTTATCAGGCTAACCGTAACGGGAGTATCCTAACTAGTGAGTATTATGCAGGACGAGTGTTGAATATTATATTATGATACGGTATCATAATAAATTCTATGCTAATGTGTCATGCATATTAATAAATAAGGACATATGATATTAACTTATGATACTATGCACTATGAAATGATACTTCTTCTATTTTTATTTACTCTGCATACTAGAGTTGACTGAAGTCAAACTTTGTAAACTTTGACCAAGTTTATAGAAAACAATATAAATATTTATCATAACAAATTTATATGATGTAAAAGTATAGTCAATAATAAATTAAGGGTGTTGATTTGTTATGGTATATGTTAATATTTTTGTTTATAAACTTTGCTAAAGCTTACAAAACATGACTTCGATCAAAGCTAACACGCAGACTAAATAAAGATGGAGGAAGTATCATATGTGTGATATTAATATATGATACTCTTCACCACGACCAGCCTCATACGAGTAGTCGACACTAGAGATTTATGGTACTCCCTCGGTTTCTTTTTACTTTGCATATAAGATTTGGTCAAAGCCAAACTTCGAACAGTTTGACTAGCTTTTTTGGAAAATATATCAACATTCACACTATCAAATATTATTTGATGCCTGATGAAACTAATCTTCATAATGTATAACTTTAGTATTGTACATGTTGATATATTTTACTATAAAATTAGTCAAACTTTGTAAAGTTTGACTTTGACCAAATCTTATATGCAGACAAAAAAACGGAGAGAGTACTACAAACACTAGAAACGGGAGTAACGATCATTGAACGGGAGGTGCAAGCCGTACGGAGTAATTAGCAAGAATGGTACGACCAGTTGTCCCAGTTGAGCGTAAATCTCCGTCGCTGCTGCCAGCGCCAGTTGCCTGGTTCAGTGGCTCCGGCCTTGTTTGAATCGGATCCCTATCTCCACTTGCTGGTCACTGGCCTGCTCCTCTTGGTGTGCGCTCGACAAGCCTTATCCCACTTGTCGCACAATGTTCCAGAAACTTCGAGCCAAGTAGAGTAGGAAGCAACACATCCTACTCGGACAGTTATCCAGCATAAAGTTTTGTCGAAGGATTCTCGGAGATGCTATGCAATACAGGCCAGGTGCAGAAATGGAAATGATCTACTGCGATGAGTGATGCTTTACGTTTCACCTGACCTCTATATAAGGCCGACGTGCTACGCGAAGAAACACATAGCCTTCCTTCGACAACACAAACAGCGATACCTGAAACAACAAACATTGATTCCCCGTACACGATGTGCGGAGGGAAGTTCGCCACCAACGACCGCGGCAAGCGGCGTCCCGGCCAAGCCCTGTCGGCGGCGGCGGGGAAGGCGAAAATGCGCGGCAGCTGGACGACGGATGAGGATTCTGACGACTGGGAGGCCGCCTTCCGGGAGTTCATGGCCGCCGACGACGGCGACGTCCGCAATGAGCCGCTCCCCACAGGCATCATGGCATCCTGCGAGCTATACCGCTCGCCGGCCATGGCGAGGCCGAAGCGGCGCAGGGCGAGCCCTAGCCACCCGTACCGCGGCATCCGGCAGCGGGCGTGGGGGAGGTGGTCGGCGGAAATCCGCGACCCCATCAAGGGCGCTCGCGTCTGGATCGGCACCTTCGACACGGCCGCGGAGGCCGCGCGCGCCTACGACGCCGAGGCGCGGCGCATCCACGGTAGAAAGGCCAGGACCAACTTCCCTGCAGCGCCGGCGGCGCCGTGCAGCCATCGTCCTGGGCCGTCTTGTTGCAGCACCGATGACGGCGCCGACAACGTGGCCCGTGCGACGGAGAGCGCCTCGTCGTCGTCCAAGCATGTCCACGGGATTGCGCCTTCCGACGCGCGCATACTGCTGGAATGCTGCTCGGACGACGTCATGGAGAGCCTCCTCGCCGGCTCCGACATGGCCGGCAACATGGACCTCCCGGAGCTTCCGGTTCCCGAGCTAACAATAACACATGCATCCGGTAGCAATTTTGTTAAAAACACTTTGTATGAAACATACACGTAAGTGCCCTAGACCCAGCCGCCGGGGGCGCACACTCCCTCCTCCCCTCCCTCCGCCGCCGTTGGGGGACGTCGCTGGTCTAAGCCCGAGGGCCGACGGCGGTGGCGGAGGACATCGCCTCTCTCCCGCCGATCTGGGGTTGTGCGGGGCCCCAAATCATGTGGAGGTGCGCCCGATCCGATCGGCAACGACGATGGTTGAAGCGCGGCGGCGTCGGAGGCGGCACGGGCTGCGGACGCGACGGCCAGCCTTGTTCAGGCGGCAGCGGCGGCGCGCCATCTCCTTTGGATCGGCGGCGGCGGCATGGAGGGCCTGGTGGTCGCGTCGGCGGCACCTCCGATCAGATCTGTTCTACCGATGCACTCGGCGGTGATGGTCATCTCTTTCGTCAGGGGCGGTCGCCCTGCGGCTGGGTGGTCGGATCTCGAGGTTCGTCATCTAGTCCCGGCTACGAGTCACGAAGACATAGTTGCCGGTGAAAACCAAGCTGTTGGCGGGCGATGATGGCGTTTTGCGCCGTTATCTTGATGAAGCCATCGTCGTGTAACTGTTGTCGACTCACTCATGCTGCTTCGGGGGAAACCCTAGGATCTGGTCTTACAGTCGGCCGATGGCGGTATTATGGTATCGTTTCTCTCTTGGGAGCATTGTTTGTGGAGCAGCGCTGGAAGACAGAGGCAGGCGATGGAGTGACTTCGTCTTGCATGGAGCTTCGGTGGAGCTGTCAAGTCATGCCTGACCGATAGGTGCTACGCTGAGTCATGCCTGGTTGGCAGGTGCTACGCACGACAAATCTTCTAGAGTCTTCGCGTCTGGACGGACGAGCATAGGACGATGGTGCCGTTGGGCGCCGTGGTGGTGTCGACGGATGTCCGGACTGGCAAGGTTGATGCGGATCTCTCTCCAGAAGATGAGTCAGTGATCTGATGATGATGTCGGCTTCTAAAACGTGTGAATGTGGTGTGCGCTTTAGGCAAGCTGCACCGGCTGTTTATTCTGAATTTCTGATACATTATGTGGATGGATAGGCGACGACACCGATTTAGATATAAGGAGTGAGAGCACTCTGCATTATCGAGTTGCAGGTGTGAGTGGTGTCTTTGGACAGATTGATGTATTGTCCTTGTTAGACCTTTATGAAATAATTAATGAAGATGGCTGCATGTATCGATGCAGAGGCTGGGTGTTTAACCTCCTTTAAAAAAATGTGTTCGTAAGTGTGTCTGGTTTCTTTTCTGTCTTAGAACAGGAGAATGAGCAATTTTAATGAGCTTTGGTACATCTACCTTAATTTTTTTATGAGTGTGTTTGATTTTTTTTTTCATGGTAATACGTATCTCATTCATATCATAAAGAACAAAGTACAAGTCACGTAAGAATCGACATAACAAAACTGAAAAGATAGCAGAACATCTCTGAGCTTGACACTAAGGTCCGTCACCTGCCTCCGGCATCACCACAGCAGGCACAGAAGAAAAGAATGACGGATCACCTCCTCATCCGAGCTCGACGCGGCTTCATCGCTGATATGCAGCTTTGCGGACCTCCAAGGTGGCTCACCAAAAGTGAAGCCATTGCCGTTGAACGAATCAGACCGGGGCAACACCCCGAACACGCCATCAAACTCCAGATCTGGCACCCCACCACGACTAAGACGCCGAAGGAGGAAACCATACCTGCCATCCACCAACCACGAACCCAACACATGTTCCGTCTTCCAGATGTCGTCGATGCAGACCACAATCTACATCCGCTCCTGGACTATCTCCCAAGCTCCACGCCGACGCTGGAGCAAACGTCGTCGCAACGACGGAGCCCGAGGACACAGGTCCACCACGAGGATACAGCCGCCGCCACGCGATCCTTGCTTGAACAGACTGATTTCCAGATCCATCCCCAACCATAGGACCGATAGCCTCGTCAGAAAAGGATCCGAAGAATATTTATTCAGCGTCGTCATCGTCGTCGCCGAAGCAAAGGCGATGAACAACCTAAAAACCTAGACTACGGATGAGTAAAAACGATCCACACGCGTGGATCCGGCGACCCCCCTCACCACCGATGACCGAGGTCGCCGACAGAGGGGAGCCGCCGGAAAACGGCGTTGGAAGATCGGCCTCTGGCGGCGGCTAGGGTTACAGCCGCTAGTGTGTTTGATTGATTGCACCGGTTTTCGATGGTTGCATTAGAAAATTGAGTAGACTGGTTGAGAATATACAGGGTAAAATACTACACTTGTATATTGTTTGGTTGCATGCATATAAAGTCTCCGCGTCGTGAAAACACCCGGTATTTGGTAGCCTACCTCACATGATGATTACGAGTTAACTACTACACTTAAACCACAGCACCTCGGCCAGCGTTGTACGGTGACAACGCCGTCGTGAAGCACCACGGTAGTTCCTCGGAGGCCACTGGCTGAAGTCGCCGCCGCCACCGCATGTCGCTCAGCTCCGTGTCCAGGCTGCCCAACAGGTCCTGCTGCTGCTGCGTCAGCGAGGATTGCAGCACTAGCCTCCGGGCAGACGATTAGTAGGTGCGTGGACACAAACAGGTCGTGGATGTTGTTGCCGCCAGTCCCTCGCCGCTGGAGCTTTCTCTCTCGCATGAACGTAGAAGAAAGAAGGAAGAGGAACGATGCAATGGACACAACAAGCTTTACCCGGCGCACGTACGCTGCCGGCCGCACGAACAGCCGATCGTTTTCATTCCTGAGCTCGAACTCAGCCACCGGACAACAACGAGTACACAGAGGGCCTTTTATACCCAAGCTACACACATCAGGCTAGCTACCACACGCAAGCACGCATGCATCCACCGCAGCGAAAGCTAACTACATGCACGCATGCAGCCCACGACCCGGCTGCATGACGCCCGCGCCTGCCGAGTCCACGATCCGCACGGCGTGACCAACTAACTGCATGCAACTAGACGGAGCGCCCACGCAACGCCCGCCCCGCGCTCCTCAGCTCCCGCGCCCGCCGCGCACGCACGCCAACGGGATACGACTGGTTCCAGCGCCTGGCGTGGTCACACCTCGCGCGTCCGTCTAACCAACACACACACACACGACCCCGCCGCGCACCCGCCGCGCCCGACACGCCCGGCGCAATCGTGGTGGCTTATGCCCAACACTCACCCCTCTTAGCCACGAATTACAGCAGGTGAGTTCATCGTCGTCGATGTCGCCATGGCCGTCGCATCGCACCGCTGCGGCCTCCGCCATGCCGTCGACGTCGTTGTAGCCGCCGCCGTCCTGACGTCGCTGCCACGCCTGCCACCGTGCCGCCGTGCCCTTCGCGTGCACTCCCCACGTCCCCGCGCTCCCGGCCCGCGCTCCCGCGCGCACGTACGCTATCTGCGCAACTAGGTCCAGTGCCTCGACGCGGTCCACTCCCGCGGTCCCGACGCGTCTGGTGCGCACCCATAACATGCACCGGTCGCGCCCGGCTCGCCACCGCGTCTTATTGCTCTGCACCGCCGTGCCGTCAACCGTAGCGCAGCGCCTCCACGGTCGTCGCGCCGAGCCGCCGCGGCCTCTGCGACACCACGCAGGTCCTTCGCGACCTCCTCGTCTCCGCGACCGCCACTGCTCGCCGCGCGCACGGCATCACGCCACACCGCCGTGGACTCGCCGCGCGCATGGCATCACGCCACACCGCCGTGGACTCGCCGCGCGTTGCCGACGCCACGCGCTCGCCGTACGCCCGGCATCACGCCACACCGCCGTGGACTCGCCGCGCGTTGCCGAGATCTTCATGTCCGCCGCGCGCCACGGCCGCCCCCCGAACCTGTGGCTCTGAATACCAAATGTTGTTGCCGCCAGTCCCTTGCCGCCGGAGCTTTCTGTCTCTCTCTCTCTCCCTCGCACAAACGTAGAAGAAAGAAGGAAGAGGAGCGATGCAGTGGACACAACAAGCTTTACGCGGCGCACGTACGCCGCCGGCCACACGAACAGCCGATCGTTTTCATTCCTGAGCTCGAACTCAGCCACCGGACTACAACGAGTACACAGAGGGTCTTTTATACCCAAGCTACACACATCAGGCTAGCTACCACACGCAAGCACACATGCATCCACCGCAGCCAGAGCTAACTACATGCACGCATGCAGCCCACGACCCGGCTGCATGACGCCCGCACCTGCGGAGTCCACGATCCGCACGGCGCGACCAACTAACTGCATGCAACTAGACGGAGCGCCCACACAATGCCTGCCCCGCGCTCTTCAGCTCCCGCGCCCGCCGCGCACGCACGCCAACGGGACGCGACTGGTTCCAGCGCCTGGCGCGGCTACACCTCGCGCGTCTATATAACCAACACACACACAAACACATGACCCCGCCGTGCACCTGATGACTCACAAGTGTAGGGGATCAATCGTAGTCCTTTTGATAAGTAAGAGTGTCGAATCCAACGAGGAGTAGAAGGAAATGATAAGCGGTTTTCGGTAAGGTTTTCTCTGCAAGCACTGAAATTATAGGTGGTAGATAGTTTTATGGTAAGATAAATAGTAACAAGTAACAAGTAAATAAAGTAAATAAAGTGCAGCAAGGTGGCCCAATCCTTTATGTAGCAAAGGATAAGCCTGGACAGTTTCTAATAATAAGAAAGAAGCTCCCGAGGACACATGGGAATTATCGTCAAGCTAGTTTTCATCACGTTCATATGATTCGCGTTTGGTATTTTGATAATTTGATATGTGGGTGGACCAGTGTTTGAGTACTGCCTTTACTTGGACAAGCATCCCATTTATGATTAACCCCTATTGCAAGCGTCCACAACTACATAAGAGGTATTAAGGTAAACCTAACCACAGCAATAAACATATGGCAAAGCATATTCATGTTCATAATCAGAGGGGTAATAATATGCATAAAGGATCTAAACATATGATCTTCCACCAAGTAAACCAATTAGCATCAACTACAAGGAGTAATCAACACTACTAGCAACCCACATGTACCAATTTGTGGTTTTGATACAAGATTGGATACAAGAGATGAACTAGGGTTTTGAGAGGAGATGGTGCTGGTGAATATGTTGATGGGGATTGACCCCCTCCCAATGAGAGGATCGTTGGTGATGACGTTGGTGATGATTTCCCCCTCCCGGAGGGAAGTGTCCCCGGCAAAACAGCTCCGCCAGAGCCCTAGATTGGTTCCGCCAAGGTTCCGCCTCGTGGCGGCGGAGTTTCGTCCCGTAAGCATGCCCACGCTTTTTTTCAGGGTAAAAGCTCTGATATAGCAAAAGATGGACACCGGGGGCCCACCAGTGGGTCCAGGAGACAGGGGCACACCCAGTAGGGGGGAGGCGCGCCCTCCACTCTCCTGGACAGGGTATGGGCCCCCTGGTGTATTTCTTTCCTCCAATAATTCTTATTAATTCCAAAAAGATGTTTCGTGGAGTTTCAGGATTTTTGGAGCAGTGCAGAATAGGTTTCCAACATTTGCTCCTTTTCCAGCCAGAATTCCAGCTGCCGGCATTCCCCCTCTTCATGGTAAACCTTGTAAAATAAGAGAGAATAGCCATAAGTATTGAGATATAATGTGTAATAACAGCCCATAATGCAATAAATATTGATATAAAAGCATGATGCAAAATGGACGTATCAACTCCCCCAAGCTTAGACCTCGCTTGTCCTCAAGCGGAAGCTGAGGTCGAAAAATATGTCCACATGTTTAGAGATAGAGGTGTCGATAAAAATAAAATATGGACATGAGGGCATCATGATCATTCTTATAACAGCAACATATAAAGATTTTATCATATGATTTCTTATGCTCAAGTAACAATCAATTCACAATGTCAAGTATGGTTCAAAAACTTCATTGAGAACTAACAAACTACAATCTCAGTCTGAAGCAATTGTAATTTACCATAACATCAGAAAGAGTCAACAATAGAGCTTTTCAGCAAGTTCACATACTCAACTATCTTGTAGTCTTCTATAATTGCTAACACTCACGCAATACTTGTGGTTATGGAGTTTCAGTCGGACACTGAGAAAGATAGGGGCTTATTGTGTTGCCTCCCAACGTATTCACCTTTAGGTGATGTCAACAATAATAGCCCATGCTAACTTACATGCAATTGGATATATATATCATGATCTTTCAGACACGAGGAGCTTGCCAAAGGATAAAATGAAAAAGAGAAAGGTGTGGATCACCTTGACTCAAGCATAAAGTAAAAACATAAAGTAAAAGATAGGCCCTTCACAGAGGGAAGCAGAGGTTGTCATTGCGTTTAGGGTTGATGCACAAAATCTTAATGCAAAAGAACGTCACTTTATATTGCCCCTTGTATGTGGACCTTTATTATGCAGTCCATCGCTTTTATTACTTCCACAACAAGATCATACAAAGCTTATCTTCTCTGCACTAATAAGTCATACATATTTAGATAGCAATTTTTATTGCTTGCAACATGACAACTTACTTGAAGGATCTTACTCAATCCATAGGTATGTATGATGGACTCTCATGGCAAAACTGGGTTTAAAGATATTTGGAAGCACAAGTAGTATCTCTACTTGGTGCAAGGAATTTGGCTAGCATGAGGGGGAAAGATAAGCTCAACATGTTTGGAAGGTCATGATAATATACTTTAACTGAGATGTCGGAAAACATAAACCATTACGTTGTCTTCCTTGTCCAACGTCAACTCTTTTAGCATGTCATACTTAATGAGTGCTCCCAATTATAAAAGGTGTCCAAGATAATATATTTATATGTGAACCCCTGTTTCCTTATCACCTCCTATTAATTGCAACGATGACCAAGGCTAAGTTTATCAACTCTCAACAATTTTTATGCCTCATACTTTCTATGTGTGAAGTCATCACTATTCATAAGATCAATATGAACCCTTTTATTCTTTCTACTTTCTCAAGATCATAGCAACATAGCAAAGCCCTTGACTCAACACTAATCTTTATT
Organism: Triticum dicoccoides; assembly: GCF_002162155.2. NCBI lineage: Eukaryota > Viridiplantae > Streptophyta > Magnoliopsida > Poales > Poaceae > Triticum > Triticum dicoccoides. Next base: position 334,996,086 of record NC_041389.1, on the reverse strand, counting down.
ATAGATAGCTCACGGACTCGATTACAAAAAGAGATCACAAAGCAAAACTCAAAACTACTTGATATCAAAACTTTGATCTACTAGATCAAGATACTACTAAAAGGATCGAACTAAATAAAACGGTAAAGATAGGAGTGTGGTGGTGATACGATACCGGGGCATCTCCCCCAAGCTTGGAAATTGCCAAGGGGAGTGCCCATACCCATGTGATTATGTCCTCGGAGGTGATGAAGGTGGTGATGATGACGGTGGATAATCGCACATTGAGCGTAAAAGCTCCTCCAACTTGCGGATAATGCCCTTGAGTCCGGCGATATGATCCTTCAATAGGATATTCTCCTGTGTGAGATACTTGTTATGTATGCGAGCTAACTCGATCATCTTGAAAGCTTCAATCTCTGTTGGAGTGAAAAGGTGAGGTAAAGGTTGAGGGATGTCTTCTTCTTTCACCGCCGGAGTTTGAACCTCCATGGCCTTCTTGATCCCTTCATCCTTGTTGATCTCTTTTGGTTCTTCTCTTTTTAGCTCTATCTTCAATAGCCAAGCATCCTTGTCTTCATTATTGGAGGAGGGTGACGTCATGGTGCTCTTAATCTGCAATATAGACAGCTCAAAACGAAAACAGAGGATATTTGCGTGATACGGTGGTCAAAACCTTCGGGAGTATATATAATGAATTTTTTTCTGACCAAAATATGTAATGTGCAAGAAAACGGAGTCCGGGAGGCACACGAGGTGCCCACGAGACAGGGTGGCGCGCCCAGTAGGGGGGGCACCCTCCACTCTCGTGGAGGCCTTGTGTCCTTTTCGGACTACTTCTTTCTTCCTAAAATTCTTAAATATTCCAAAACTGATAAAAATTGCCATTGGAGTTGTTTTGGAGTCGGTTTACTTACCGTACCACATACCTATTCCTTTTCGGAGTCTGGAACGTTCTGGAGAGTGTCCTTTATGTATTCCTCAGGGGTTACGGTTTCAATAATATTAGTTTCAACATTGATAGGATTACGTGAAATATAATGTTTAATTCTTTGACCGTTTACCACCCTTGGACTTGTGCCTTCAAAGTTGTTGATTTTTATAGCACCAGAACGATAGAACTCCTCAATAATGTAAGGACCTTCTCATTTTGAGAGAAGTTTTTCTGCAAAAAATCTTAAATGAGAGTTGAATAATAACACATAATCTCCTACGTTAAACTCACGCTTTTGTATCCTTTTATCATGCCAGCGTTTGACTTTTTCTTTGAATAACTTGGCATTCTCATAGGCTTGGGTTCTCCATTCATCAAGTGAGCTAATATCAAACGACCTCTTCTCACCGGCAAGTTTGAAGTCATAGTTGAGCTCTTTAATAGCCCAATATGCTTTATGTTCAAGTTCAAGAGGTAAATGACACGCTTTTCCATAAACCATCTTATATGGAGACATACCCATAGGATTTTTGTATGCAGTTCTGTAGGCCCATAATGCATCATCAAGTTTTTTGGACCAATTCTTTCTAGATCTATTCACAGTCTTTTGCAAAATTAATTTGAGCTCTCTATTGCTCAACTCTACTTGACCACTAGACTGCGGATGATAAGGAGATGCGATTCTATGATTAACATCATACTTAGCAAGCATCTTACGGAAAGCACCATGAATAAAATGTGAACTACCATCAGTCATAAGATATCTAGGGACTCCAAACCTCGGAAAAAAACTTCTTTAAGCATTTTAATAGAAGTGTTATGATCAACACTACTAGTTGGAATAGCTTCTACCCACTTAGTAACGTAATCAACGGCAACTAAAATATGTGTATAACCATTAGAGGCAGGAAAAGGTCCCATATAATCAAAGCCCCAAATATCAAACAGTTCAATAACAAGAGAGTAATTTATAGGCATTTCTTGACGTCTACTAATGTTACCTACTCTTTGACATTCATCACAAGATAAGACAAACTTACGAGCATCTTTGAAGAGAGTAGGCCAATAAAAACCAGATTGTAGTACCGTGTGTGCAGTCCTATCTCCAGCGTGGTGTCCTCCATAAGATTCAGAGTGACACTTGCGTAGAATCTGTTCCTGTTCATGCTCAGGCACACAGCGTCTAATAACACCATCTACTCCTTCTTTATAAAGGTATTGGTCATCCCAAAAGTAATGTCTTAAATCATAAAAGAACTTTTTCTTTTGCTGATATGTGAAACTAGGCGGTATAAATTTAGCAACAATGTAATTAGCATAATCAGCATACCAAGGAGCAGTACGAGAAGCATTAATGACCGCTAATTGTTCATCAGGAAAACTATCATCAATAGGCAGTGGGTCATCAAGAACATTCTCTAACCTAGACAAGTTATCTGCAACGGGGTTCTCAGCTCCCTTTCTATCAATAATGTGTAAATCAAATTCTTGGAGCAGGAGAACCCATCTAATGAGCCTAGGCTTAGCATCTTTCTTTTCCATAAGATATTTAATAGCAGCATAATTAGTGTGAATAGTAACTTTGGAATCAACAATATAAGGTCTAAACTTATCACATGCAAACACAACTGCTAAGAACTCTTTTTCAGTAGTAGCATAATTTCTCTGAGCAGTATCAAGAGTCTTACTAGCATACTGGATAACATTCAATTTCTTATCAACTCTTTGCCCTAGAATAGCACCTACAACATAATCACTAGCATCGCACATAATTTCAAAAGGTAAATTCCAATCAGGTGGCTGAACAATAGGTGCAGGGATCAAAGCTTTCTTAAGTATTTCAAATGGTTCTACACAATCATCATCAAATACAAAGGAATATCTTTTTGTAATAAATTAGTCAGAGGCCTAGAGATTTTAGAAAAGTCCTTAATGAACCTCCTATAAAAACTGGCATGACGAAGGAAACTTCTTATACCTTTTATGTCCTTGGGACATGGCATCTTTTCAATAGCATCAACTTTGGCTTTATCAACTTCAATACCTCTCTCAGAGATCTTATGCCCCAAGATAATGCCTTCATTAACCATAAAGTGACACTTTCCCAATTGAGGAAAAGACTAGTGTCTTCGCATCTCTGCAAAACTCGATCAAGGTTGCTCAAACAATCATCAAAAGAGGATCCATAAACGGAGAAATCATCCATGAATACCTCACAAATCTTTTCACAAAAATCAGAGAATATAGCCATCATGCATGTTTGAAAGGTAGCAGGTGCATTACATAAACCAAAAGGCATACATCTATAAGCAAAAGTACCAAAAGGGCAAGTAAAAGTAGTTTTAGATTGATCCTTTGATGACACAGGTATTTGAGAGAAACCAGAATAACCATCTAGAAAGCAGAAATGTGTGTGTTTGGATAGTCTTTCTAGCATTTGATCAATAAAACATAAAGGGTAATGATCTTTCTTAGTAGCTTTATTTAACTTACGGAAATCAATTACCATCCTATAACCTATAATAATTCTTTGCGGGATCAATTCATCTTTATCATTAGGAACAACGGTAATACCTCCCTTTTTAGGAACACAATGGACAGGGCTTACCCATTCACTATCAGCAACGGGATAAATAATACCTGCCTCAAGGAGCTTTAGTATCTCCTTTCTTACCACTTCTTTCATCTTGGGATTTAGTCATCGTTGAGGATCTCTAACTGGTTTGGCATCTTTCTCCACTGTAATTTTGTGTTGACATAATGTGGGACTAATGCCCTTAAGATCATCCAGAGTATATCCAATAGCTGCTTGGTGCTTCTTCAGAGTTTTCAATAATCTTTCTTCTTCTTTCTCTGAAAGGTTAGCACTAATAATAAGAGGGTATATTTCCTTTTCATCAAGATAAGCATACTTAAGATTATCAGGTAATGGTTTGAGTTCAAACACGGGATCACCCTTGGGTGGAGGGGGATCCCCAAGAATTTCAACGGGAAGGTTATGTTTCAGCATAGGTTCCTATTTAAGGAACACTTCATCTATTTCCCTTCTTTCCTTCATAAACATATTGTTTTCATGGTCTAGCAAATATTGTTCTAACGGATCAGTAGGAGGCATCGCAATGGAAGCAAGACCAACAATCTCATCCTTACTAGGTGGTTCCCTATCACGAGGTTCTCTATGAAACTTAGCAAAATTAAACTCATGAGACATACCATCTATGCCAACGGTGACAATATCTTTTTCACAATCAATCTTAGCACTAGCTGTATTCAAGAAGGGTCTACCAAAAATAATGGGACAAAAATCATCTTGTGGGGAACCAAGAACAAGAAAATCAGCAAGGTATTTAACCTTCCCACACAAAACTTCAACATCTCTAACAATCCCAAAGGGTTTAATGGTATCCCTATTAGCAAGCTTAATAGTAACATCAATGTCTTCTAATTCAATGGGTGCAATGTCATGCATAATTTCTTGATATAAGGTATAAGGTATTGCACTAGCACTAGAACCCATATCACATAATCCATGATAACAATGATCTCCTATTTTAACAGAAATAACAGGCATGCCTACGACAGGTCTATGTATCTTAGTATCTAGTCTAGCAATATTAGCAGTCTCGCAACAGAAATAAATAACATGCCCATCTAAATCATCACCCAAGAGATCTTTAACCATAGCAATACTAGGTTCAACATTAATTTGCTCAGGAGGTGTATAAGTCCTAGTATTACTCTTACGAACAACAGTCGAAGCTTTAGCATGATCTTTTATCCTAACAGGAAAAGGAGGTTTCTCAACATAAGTAGTAGGAACAATAGGATCGCTATAGGTGATAGTCTTTTCTTCAACTGTAATAGGTGCAACTACTTTCACTTCAACAGGAGGATTATATTTAAACCACTTCTCTTTAGGGAGATCAACATGAGTAGCAAAAGATTCACAGAAAGAAGCTACTATCTCAGAGTGAAGTCCATACTTAGCGCTAAATCCATGAAAAGCATCGGTATCCATAAAAGATTTAACACAATCGAACTTAGGTGTCATACCTGACTCCTTACCATCATCGGAACCCCAATCTTCAGAATTGCGTTTAATTCTTTCCAATAAGTCCCATTTGAAATCAATAGTCTTCAGCATATAAGAACCAACACAGGAAGTATCGAGCAGATTGCGATTATCAAGAGAAAGCCGAGCATAAAAGTTCTGAATAATCATTTCCTGAGAGAGTTTGTGATTGGGGCATGAATATAACATTGACTTAAGCCTCCCCCAAGCTTGAGCGATGCTTTCTCCTTCGCTAGGCCAGAAATTATATATGTAATTACGATCACGACGAACAAGATGCATAGGATAGAACTTCTGGTGAAATTCCAACTTCAATCGCTTATAATTCCAAGATCTCGTATCATCACATAGCCTATACCATGTCAATGCATCTCCCTTCGAAGATAAAGGGAAGACCTTCCTTCTGACAACATCATCGGGAATACGTGCAAGCTTAAATAATCCAAAAACTTCATCCACAAAGATAAGGTGTAAATCGGGATGAATTGTTCCATCTCCTGCAAATGGATTAGCTAGCAGTTTCTCTATCATACCCGAAGGAATCTCAAAGTAAATATTTTCATAAAGTTCAGTAGGTTGAGGAGAAACTCTCTGCTCTTCTGGCCGGGGTGAAGATACCCCAAACAAGCCCCTCAAAGGATTAGTTTCCATAGTGACAAGTAACAGAAAATTTCAGCACACTATATAAATGTTTCCTTACCAAACTCCACTCACCAAAAGCGCCACACTCCCCGGCAACGGCGCCAGAAAAGAGTCTTGATAACCCACAAGTGTAGGGGATCAATCTTAGTCCTTTCGATAAGTAAGAGTTTCGAACCCAACGAGGAGCAGAAGGAAATGATAAGCGGTTTTCGGTAAGGTTTTCTCTGCAAGCACTGTAATTGTAGGTGATAGATAGTTTTATGATAAGATAAATAGTAACGAGTAACAAGTAAATAAAGTAAATAAAGTGCAGCAAGGTGGCCCAATCCTTTATGTAGCAAAGGATAAGCATGCACAATTTCTAATAATGAGAAAGGAGCTCCCGAGGACACATGAGAATTATCGTCAAGCTAGTTTTCATCACGTTCATATGATTCGCGTTCGGTACTTTGATAATTTGATATGTGGGTGGACTAGTGCTTGGGTACTGCCCTTACTTGGACAAGCATCCCACTTATGATTAACCCCTATTGCAAGCGTCCGCAACTACAAAAGAAGTATTAAGGTAAACCTAACCACAACATTAAACATATGGATCCAAATCAGCCCCTAACGAAGCAACACATAAACTAGGGTTTAAGCTTCTGTCACTCTAGCAACCCATCATCTACTTATTACTTCCCAATGCCTTCCTCTAGGCCCAAATAATGGCGAAGTGTCATGTAGTCGACGTTCACATAACACAACTAGAGGAAAAGACAACATACATCTCATCAAAATATCGAACGAATACCAAATTCACATGACTACTAATAGCAAGACTTCACCCATGTCCTTAGGAACAAATGTAACTACTCACAAAGCATATTCATGTTCATAATCAGAGGGGTAATAATATGCATAAATGATCTGAACATATGATCTTCCACCAAGTAAACCAATTAGCATCAACTACAAGGAGTAATCAACACTACTAGCAACCCACAGGTACCAATTTGTGGTTTTGATACAAGATTGGATACAAGAGATGAACTAGGGTTTTGAGAGGAGATGGTGCTGGTGAAGATGTTGATGGAGATTGACCCCCTCCCGATGAGAGGATCGTTGGTGATGACGTTGGTGATGATTTCGCCCTCCTAGAGGGAAGTGTCCCCGGCAGAACAGCTCTGCCAGAGCCCTAGATTGGTTCCGCCAAGGTTCCGCCTCCTGGTGGCGGAGTTTCGTCCCGTAAGCTTGCCCATGATTTTTTCCAGGGTAAAAGCTCTAATATAGAAGAAGATGGACACCGGGGACCCACCAGGGGGTCTAGGAGACAGGGGGCGCCCAGTAGGGGGGGGGGGAGCCCTCCACTCTCCTGGACAGGGTATGGGCCCCCTGGTGTATTTCTTTTGCCCAATAATTCTTATTAATTCCAAAAAGATGTTTCGTGGAGTTTCAGGATTTTTGGAGCAGTGCAGAATAGGTTTCCAACGTTTGCTCCTTTTCCAGCCAGAATTCCAGCTGCCGGCATTCCCCCTCTTCATGGTAAACCTTGTAAAATAAGAGAGAATAGCCATAAGTATTGAGATGTAATGTGTAATAACAACCCATAATGCAATAAATATTGATATAAAAGCATGATGCAAAATGGACGTATCAGCACCCGACGCGCCCGACACGCCCGGCGCAATCGCAGTGGCTTATGCCCAACAGTGGAGCCACAGGTGCAAGGAGGTGGATCCACCACCGATGCCATCGTCGTGGAGCGGGAGCAGGAGCTGTGGCCGCTCGGCATCGCACACGGTCACGGTAGCCGCACTGGATGGACAATGACTGTGAGTGGTTGGGTTGTGCCCCCAGCGGCGCCCGTAGCTCCCGCTCCTCCTCCGCGTACATCTGGCCGAGCAGCACGCTCAATGCAGACCCTTCATTGCCGCCGCAGCCGCTCGTGAGGGCCATGGCCTGCTGCTCGGGCCCGCATGAGTACACCTCGTGATCTCCCCCATCAAAAAGGTGAGATCCAGGTGCACCTCCTGCATCACCATGCTCACGACGCTGCACAAGCATTTCACGAAGGCGTGCTCTGTGGGCGCACTGGACTCCAGGAGCTCCTTCTTGCACGAGCGAGGACCGCGTCGGCGCGTCGTTGATCGGTCCGGCGATCCCGACGTGGGTGAACCGCGTAGCCACCGCAGGAGCCGCCTATGGGCGGTGTCGGGCGGGGGCTACTCGGCGATGTTGGGCAGCACGAGCGGGGCGGCAGCAGTGTGGTAGCCATCTTCCCGAGTGGGGCGGCAGCACGAGTGAGGTGGAGGGGTGGACGCCGCGCTGGGGGCGGGCTATGCCACCGAGGCGGCGAGTGGAGGAGGCGAGTGTTGCGGAACGTAGTAATTTCAAAAAAAATTCCTATGCACACGCAAGATCATGGTGACGCATAGCAATGAGAGGGAAGAGTGTCGTCCATGTACCCTCGTAGACCGTAAGTGGAAGCGTTATGACAACGCGGTTGATGTAGTCATATGTCTTCATGATCGACCAATCCTACTACCGAACATACGGCACCTCCGCGATCTGCAGATGTTCAGCTCGGTGACGTCCCACGAACTCACGATCCAGTAGAGCTTTGAGGGATAGTTCTGTCAGCACGACAGCGTGATGACGGTGTTGATGAAGCTACCGAAGCAGGGCTTCGCCTAAGCACCGCTACGATATGATCGAGGTGGATTATGATGGAGGGGCACACCACACACGGATAAAGATCAACGATCAACTTGTGTGTCTTGGGGTGCCCCCTGCCCCTGTATATAAAGGAGCAAGAGGGGAAGTGGCCGACCAAGGAGGAGGGCGCGCCAAGGGGGGAGTCCTACTCCCCTTTCCTAGTAGGAGAAGGGGGAAGGGAAGGATAGGAGGAGAAGGAAGGAGGGGGCGCCGCCCCATCCCCCTAGTCCAATTCGGACTAGGCTTGGGGGGGGGGGGGGCGCACGGCCCAGCCCTAGCCAGCCCCCCTCTCTCTCCCTAAAGCCCATTAAGGCCCATATACTCCCTGGGTGGTTCCGATAACCTCCCGGTACTCCGGTATTTATCCAGTGACCCCCGGAACCCTTTCGGTGTCCGAATATAACCTTCCAATATATCAATCTTTATTTCTCGACCATTTCGAGACTCCTCGTCATGTCCGTGATCTCTTCCGGGACTCCAAACAACCTTCGGTACATCAAAACACATAAACTCATAATACCGATTGTGATCGAACGTTAAGCGTGTGGACCCTACGGGTTCGAGAACTATGTAGACATGACCGAGACACGTCTCCGATCAATAAACAATACCGTAACCTGGATGCTCATATTGGCTCCTACATATTCTACGAAGATATTTATTGGTCAAACCGCATAACAATATACATTGTTCCCTTTGTCATCAGTATGTTACTTGCCCGAGATTCGATCGTCGGTATCTCAATACATAGTTCAATCTCGTTGCCGGAAAGTCTCTTTACTCGTTCCGTAATGCATCATCCCGCAACTAAATCATTAGTCACATTGCTTGCAAGGCTTATAGTGTGTGCATTACCGAGAGGGCCCGGAGGTACCTCCCCGACAATCGGAGTGACAAATCCTAATCTTGATCTATGCCAACTCAACAAGTACCATCGGAGACACCTGTAGAGCATCTTTATAATCACCCAGTTATGTTGTGATGTTTGGTAGCACACAAAGTGTTCCTCCGGTATTCGGGAGTTGCATAATCTCATAGTCATAGGAACATGTATAAGTCATGAAGAAAGCAATAGCAACAAACTAAACGATCAAGTGCTAAGCTAATGGAATGGGTCAAGTCAATCACATCATTCTCTAATGATGTGATCCCGTTAATCAAATGACAACTCATGTCTATGGCTAGGAAACTTAACCATCTTTGAATCAACGAGCTAGTTAAGTAGAGGCATACTAGTGACACTTCGTTTGTCTATGTATTCACACATGTACTAAGTTTCCGGTTAATATAATTCTAGCATGAATAATAAACATTTATCATGATATAAGGAAATATAAATAACAACTTTATTATTGCCTCTAGGGCATATTTCCTTCAGTCTCCCACTTGCACTAGAGTCAATAATCTAGATTACATAGTAATGATTCTAACACCCATGGAGTCTTGGTGCTGATCATGTTTTGCTCGTGAGAGGGGCTTAGTCAACGGGTCTGCAACATTCTGATCTGTATGTATCTTGCAAATATCTATGTCTCCCTCCTTGACTTGATCGCAGATGGAATTGAAGCGTCTCTTGATGTGCTTGGTTCTCTTGTGAAATCTGGATTCCTTTGCCAAGGCAATTGCACCAGTATTGTCACAAAAGATTTTCATTGGACCCGATGCACTAGGTATGACACCTAGATCGGACATGAACTCCTTCATCCAGACTCCTTCATTTGTTGCTTCCGAAGCAGCTATGTACTCCGCTTCACACGTAGATCCCGCCACGACGCTTTGTTTAGGACCGCACCAACTGACAGCTCCACCGTTCAATATAAACACGTATCCCGTTTGTGACTTAGAGTCCTCCAGATTAGTGTCAAAGCTTGCATTGACGTAACCATTTATGACGAGCTCTTTGTCACCTCCATAAACGAGAAACATATCCTTAGTCCTTTTCAGGTATTTCAGGATGTTCTTGACCACTGTCCAGTGATCCACTCCTGGATTACTTTGGTACCTCCCTGCTAAACTAATAGCAAGGCACACATCAGGTCTGGTACACAGCATTGCATATATGATAGAGCCTATGGCTGAAGCATAGGGAACACCTTTCATTTTATCTCTATCTTCTGAAGTGGTCGGCCATTGAATCTACTTCACACCTTGTAACACAGGCAAGAACCCTTTCTTTGCTTGATCCATTTTGAACTTCTTCAAAACTTTATCAAGGTATGTGCTTTGTGAAAGTCCAATTATGCGTCTTAATCTATCTCTGTAGATCTTGATGCCCAATATATAAGCAGCTTCACAGAGGTCCTTCATTGAAAAATTCTTATTCAAGTATCCTTTTATGCTATCTAGAAATTCTATATCATTTCCAATCAATAATATGTCATCCACATATAATATTAGAGATGCTACAGAGCTCCCACTCACTTTCTTGTAAATACAGTCTTCTCCAAAAGTCTGTATAAAACCATATGCTTTGATCACGCTATCAAAACGTTTATTGCAACTCCGAGATGCTTGCACCAGTCCATAGATGGATTGCTGGAGCTTACACACTTTGTTAGCATTCGTTGGATCGATAAAACCTTCAGGTTGCATCATATACAACTCTTCTTCTAGAAATCCATTCAGGAATGCAGTCTTTACATCCATTTGCCAAATTTCATAATCATAAAATGCGGCAATTGCTAACATGATTCGGACAGACTTAAGCATCGCTACGGGTGAGAAGGTCTCATCGTAGTCAACTTCCTTGAACTTGTCAAAAACCTTTCGCAACAAGTCGAGCTTTGTAGACAGTAACATTACCATCAGCGTCAGTCTTCTTCTTGAAGATCCATTTATTCTCGATGGCTTGCCAATCATCGGGCAAGTCAACTGAAGTCCACACTTTGTTCTCATACATGGATCCCATCTCATATTTCATGGCCTCAAGCCATTTCGCAGAATCTGGGCTCATCATCGCTTGCTCATAGTTCGTAGGTTTGCCATGGTCAAGTAACATGACCTCCAGAACAGGATTACCGTACCACTCTGGTGCGGATCTTATTCTGGTTGACCTACAAGGTTTGGTAGTTACTTGATCTGAAGTGTTATGATCATTATCATCAGCTTCCTCACTAATTGGTATAGGGATCACATGAACTGATTTCTGTGATGAACTACTTTCCAATAAGGTAGCAGGTACAGTTACCTCATCAAGTTCTACTTTCCTCCCACTCACTTCTTTCGAGAGAAACTCTTTCTCTAGAAAGGATCCATTCTTAGCAACGAATGTCTTGCCTTCGGATCTGTGATAGAAGGTGTACCCAACAGTCTCCTTTGGGTATCCTATGAAGACACATTTATCCGATTTGGGTTTGAGCTTATCAGGTTGAAGCTTTTTCACATAAGCATCACAACCCCAAACTTTAAGAAACGACAACTTTGGTTTCTTGCCAAACCACAGTTCATAAGGCGTCGTCTCAACGGATTTAGATGGTGCCCTATTTAACGTGAATGCAACTGTCTCTAAAGCATAACCCCAAAATGATAGCGGTAAATCAGTAAGAGACATCATAGATCGCACCATATCTAATAAAGTGCGGTTACGACGTTCGGACACACCATTACGTTGTGGTGTTCCAGGTGGCATGAGTTGCGAAACTATTCCGCATTGTTTCAAATGAAGACGAAACTCATAACTCAAATATTCTCATCCATGATCAGATTGTAGAAACTTTATTTTCTTGTTATGATGATTTTCCACTTCACTCTGAAATTCTTTGAACTTTTCAAATGTTTCAGACTTATGTTTCATTAAGTAGATATACCCATATCTGCTCAAATCATCTCTGAAGGTGAGAGAATAACGATACCCGCCGCGAGCCTCAATATTCATCGAACCACATACATCAGTGATACGTCTCCAACGTATCTATAATTTTTGATTGTTCCATGCTATTATATTACCCCTTTTGGATGTTTATGAGCTTTATTTTACACATTTATATCATTTTTGGGACTAACCTACTAACCGGAGACCTAGCCCGTATTGCTGTGTTTTTTGCCTATTTCAATATTTCAAAGAAAAGGAATATCAAAAGGAGTCCAAACGGAATGAAACCTTCGAGAGCATGATTTTTGGAACGAACGTGATCTAGAGGACTTGGAGTGCAAGTCAAGAAGCAATCGAGGTGGCCAGGAGATAGGAGGGCACGCCCACCCCTCCTGGGCGCACCCCTGTCTCCTGGGCCCCTCAGGCGGCCACCGGCGTACTTCTTCCTCCTATATATACCTACGTACCCCGAAAACATCCAGGGAGCAACCGAAAAACAGTTTCCACCGTCGTAACCTTCTGTATCCGCGAGATCCCATCTTGGAGCCTTCGCCGGTGCTCCGTCGGAGGGGGAATCGACCATGGAGGGCTTCTACATCAACACCATAGCCCCTCCGATGAGTTGTGGGTAGTTTACCACAGACCTTCGGGTCCATAGTTATTAGCTAGATGGCTTCTTCTCTCTTTTTGGATCTCAATAAAATGTTCTCCCTCTCTCTTGTGGAGATCTATTTGATGTAAACTCTTTTTGCGGTGTGTTTGTCGAGACCCGATGAATTGTGGGTTTATGATCAAGTTTATCTATGAGAAATATTTGAATCTTCTCTGAATTCTTTTATGTATGATTGAGTTATCTTTGCAAGTCTCTTCGAATTATCAGTTTGGTTTGGCCTACTAGATTGATTTTTCTTGCCATGGGAGAAGTGCTTAGCTTTGGGTTCAATCTTGCGGTGTCCTTACCCAGTGACAGAAAGGGTTGCAAGGCACGTATTGTATTGTTGCCATCAAGGATAAAAAGATGGGGTTTATATCATATTTCATGAGTTTACCCCTCTACATCATGTCATCTTTCTTAATGCGTTACTCTGTTCTTATGAACTTAATACTCTAGATGCATGCTGGATAGCGGTCGATGTGTGGAGTAATAGTAGTAGATGCAGGCAGGAGTCGGTCTACTTGTCACGGACGTGATGCCTATATACATGATCATGCCTAGATAATCTCATAATTATTCGCTTTTCTATCAATTGCTCGACAGTAATTTGTTCACCCACCGTAATACTTATGCTATCTTGAGAGAAGCCACTAGTGAAACCTATGGCCCCCAGGTCTATCTTTCATCATATAAGCTTTCAATCTACTTTTATTTGCATCTTTACATTTTGTATCTATATTATAAAATACCAAAAATATATTTATCTGATCATACTATCTCTATCAGATCTCACTTTCGCAAGTGGCCATGAAGGGATTGACAACCCCTTTATTGCGTTGGTTGCGAGTTCTTTGTTTGTTTGTGTAGGTGCGTGGGACTTTTGAGGATCCTCCTACTGGATTGATACCTTGGTTCTCAAAAACTGAGGGAAATACTTACGCTACTATTGCTGCATCACCCTTTCCTCTTCAAGGAAAACCAACGCAAGGTCAAGACGTAGCAAGAAGGATTTCTGGCGCCGTTGCCGGGGAGGTCTTCGCTCAAGTCAAGACATACCAAGTACCCATCACAAACTCATCTCCCTCGCATTTACATTATTTGCCATTTGCCTCTCGTTTTCCTCTCCCCCACTTCACCCTTGTCGTTTTCTTCGCCCCTCTTTCGTTCGATCTTGTGTCTCCATGTGCCTTCCTTTTGCTTGCGTCTTTGCTTGCTAGAAGTTTATGGATCCTCATCCACTTGCTAATATTTTTAAGAGATCCAATTATGTTGAACCAATTTCTAGTGAGTTGTGTGCACTAGATTATCTTTATGAGGTTTTGCTTGAAATTCGTGAAACTAAAAATTGTGATGAAGAAATTTATGAAGAGATTCACGATAACCCCTTGAATAAAAAGCATGATTGCAATGATTTTTCTATAAATTCTCTTGATGTCAATTGTTCTAATAATATGCAAAACCCTAAATTTGGGGATGCTAGTTTTGCTATGTGTACTACTTGTTGCAATGAGCATGATTGGGGTGATTCTTCTTATGATCTTGAAAATTTATTTAAGCCCCATGATGAATATGAAGGAAATATGCCCTAGAGGCAATAATAAAGTTATTATTTATTTCCTTATATCATGATAAATGTTTATTATTCATGCTAGAATTGTATTAACCGGAAACATGATACATGTGTGAATACATAGACAAACTTAATGTCACTAGTATGCCTCTACTTGACTAGCTCATTAATAAAAGATGGTTATGTTTCCTAACCATAGACATGAGTTGTCATTTGATTAACGGGATAACATCATTAGGAGAATGATTTGATTGACATGACCCATTCTGTTAGCTTAGCACTTGATCCTTTAGTATGTTGCTATTGCTTTCTTCATGACTTATACATGTTCCTACAACTATGGGATTATGCAACTCCCATTTACCGGAGGAACACTTTGTGTGCTACCAAATGTCACAACATAACTGGGTGATTATAAAGGAGCTCTACAGGTGTCTCCAAAGGTACATGTTGAGTTGGCGTATTTCGAGATTAGGTTTTGTCACTCCGATTGTCACAGAGGTATCTCTGGGCCCTCTCGGTAATGCACATCACTATAAGCCTTGCAAGCAATGTAATTAATGAGTTAGTTACGGAATGATGCATTACATAACGAGTAAAGAGACTTGCCGGTAACGAGATTGAACTAGGTATTGAGATACCGACGATCGAATCTCGGGCAAGTAACATACTGATGACAAAGGGAACAACATATGTTGTTATGCGGTTTGACCAATAAAGATCTTCGTAGAATATGTAGGAGCC
Organism: Triticum dicoccoides; assembly: GCF_002162155.2. NCBI lineage: Eukaryota > Viridiplantae > Streptophyta > Magnoliopsida > Poales > Poaceae > Triticum > Triticum dicoccoides. The sequence continues at coordinate 334,980,982 of NC_041389.1, read as the reverse complement.
AATATGAGCATCCAGGTTCCGCTATTGGTTATTGACCGGAAACGTGTCTCGGTCATGTCTACATAGTTCTCGAACCCGTAGGGTCCGCACGCTTAAGGTTTCGATGACAGTTATATTATGAGTTCATGAGTTTTGATGTACCGAAGGTTGTTCGGAGTCCCGGTTGTGATTAAGGACATAACGAGGAATCTCGAAATGGTCGAGACATGAAGATTGATATATTGGAAGCCTATATTTGGATGTCGGAAGTGTTCCGGGTGAAATCGGGATTTTACCGGAGTACCGGGGGGTTACCGGAACCCCCTGGGGGCTTAATGGGCCTACATGGGCCTTAGTGGAAATAGAGGGCAGCAAGGGGAGTGTGGGGCGCGCCCCCAAGGCCCAAACCGAATTGGTTTAGGGCAAGTGGGCCGGCCCCCCTCTTTCCTTCTCCTCCTCTCCCTTTCCTTCCCCCTTCTCCTAGTCCAACAAGGAAGGAGGGAGTCCTACTCCCGGTGGGAGTAGGACTCCCCATGGCGCGCCCCCTCCTAGGCCGGCCGCCCCCTCCCGCCTTGCTCCTTTATATACGGGGGAAGGGAGGCACCCCATAGACACAACAATTGATCTCTTGATCTCTTAGCCGTGTGCGGTGCCCCTCTCCACCATAGTCCTCCTCGATAATATTGTAGTGGTGCTTAGGCGAAGCCCTGCGACGGTAGAATATCAAGATCGTCACCACGCCGTCGTGCTGACGGAACTCTCCCTTGGCACTTGACTAGATCGGAGTTCGAGGGACGTCATCGAGCTAAACGTGTGCTAGAACTCGGAGGTGTTGTAGTTTTGGTGCTTGATCGGTCGGGCCGTGAAGACGTACGACTACATCAACCGCGTTGTTCTAACGCTTCCGCTTTCGGTATACGAGGGTACATGGACAACATTCTCCCCTCTCATTGCTATGCATCACCATGATCTTGCGTGTGCGTAGGATTTTTTTTAAATTACTACGTTCCCCAACAGTGG
>NC_041389.1:334975046-334976835 GCF_002162155.2 Triticum dicoccoides | reverse complement strand
GCTACCTTTACATCTACCTTCGGGATTAGTTTTAGACCTGAATAATTGTTATTTGGTGCCAGCGTTAAGCATGAACATTATATCTGGATCTTGTTTGATGCGAGACGGTTATTCATTTAAATCAGAGAATAATGGTTGTTCTATTTATATGAGTAATATCTTTTATGGTCATGCACCCTTGAAAAGTGGTCTATTTTTATTAAATCTCAATAGTAGTGATACACATATTCATAATATTGAAGCCAAAAGATGCAGAGTTGATAATGATAGTGCAACTTATTTGTGGCACTGCTGTTTGGGTCATATTGGTGTAAAGCGCATGAAGAAACTCCATACTGATGGACTTCTAGAATCACTTGATTATGAATCCCTTGGTACTTGCGAACCATGCCTCATGGGCAAGATGACTAAAACGCCGTTCTCTAGAACTATGGAGCGAGCAACTGATTTATTGGAAATCATACATACCGATGTGTGTGGTCCAATGAATGTTGAGGCTCGCAGCGGGTATCGTTATTTTCTCACCTTCACAGATGATTTGAGCAGATATGGGTATATCTACTTAATGAAACACAAGTCTGAAACATTTGAAAAGTTCAAAGAATTTTAGAGTGAAGTGGAAAATCATCATAACAAGAAAATAAAGTTTCTACGATCTGATCGTAGAGATGAATATTTGATTTACAAGTTTGGTTTACATTTGAAACAATGCGGAAAAGTTTCGCAACTCACGCCACCCGGAACACCACAACGAAATGGTGTGTCCGAATGTCGTAATTGTACTTTATTTGATATGGTGCAAGCAATGATGTCTCTTACCGATTTACCAATATTGTTTTAGGTTTATGCATTAGAGATAGCTGCATTCACGTTAGAATAGGGCACCATCTAAATCCGTGAGACGACACCGTATGAACTATGGATTAGAAATAAACCTAAGCTGTCGTTTCTTAAATTTTGGAGTTGCGATGCTTATGTGAAAAAAGTTTCAACCTGATAAGCTCGAACCCAAAATCGGAGAAGTGAGTCTTCATAGAACACCCAAAGGAAACTGTTGGGTACACCTTCTATCACAGATCCGAAGGCAAAACATTCATTGCTAAGAATGGATCCTTTCTAGAGAAGGAGTTTCTCTCGAAAGAAGTGAGTGGGAGGAAAGTAGAACTTGATGAGGTAACTGTAGCTGCTCCCTTATTGAAAAGTAGTTCATCACAGAAATCTGTTTCTGTGACACCTACACCAATTAGTGAGGAAGCTAATGATATTGATCATGAAATTTCAGATCAAATTACTACCAAACCTCGTAGGTCAACCAAAGTGAGATCCGCACCAGAGTGGTACGGTAATTCTATTCTGGAAGTCATGTTACTAGACCTATGATGAACCTACGAAATATGAGGAAGCGATGATGAGCCCAGATTCCGCAAAATGGCTTGAGGCTATGAAATCTGAGATGGGATCCATGTATGAGAACAAAGTGTGGACTTCATTGACTTGCCTGATGATCGGCAAGCCATAGAAAATAAATGGATCTTCAAGAGGAAGACAAACACTGATAGTAGTGTTACTATCTACAAAGCTCGTCGCAAAAAGTGTTTCGACAAGTTCAAGGTGTTGAATACAATGAGATTTTCTCACTCGTATCGATGCTTAAAAGTCTGTCCAAATAATGTTAGCAATTGCCGCATTTTATGAAATTTGGCAAATGGATGTCAAAACTACATTGCTTAATGGATTTCTTAAAGAAGAATTGTATATGATGCAACTAGAAGGTTTTGTAAATTCAAAA
>NC_041389.1:334973603-334974622 GCF_002162155.2 Triticum dicoccoides | reverse complement strand
GTGCTAACAAAATGTGCAAGCTCCGGCGATCCATCTATGGACTGGTGCAAGCATCTCGGAGTTGGAATATACGCTTTGATGAGTTGATCAAAGCATATGGTTTTACACGGATTTGCGGTGAAGCCTGTATTTACAAGAAAGTGAGTGGGAGCACTATAGCCTTTCTGATAAATATATGTCAGTGACATATTGTTGATCAAAAATGATGTAGAATTTTCTGGAAAGCATAAAGGAGTGTTTAAAAGGATTTCTTCAAAGAAAGACCTCGGTGAAGCTACTTACATATTAAGCATCAAGATCTATTGAGATAGATCAAGACGCTTGATAAGATTTTCAATGAGTACATACCCTGTGTCGTGGAATTGTCACGGCAGATGTCCTTAGTGTCAGGACTTAGTCGCGAGGCCAACACATCTCTATGGTAGCTGTTGGGGAACGTAGTAATTTCAAAAAAATCCTACGCACAAGCAAGATCATGGTGATGCATAGCAATGAGAGGGGAGAGTAATGTCCACGTACCCTCATAGATCGTAAGCGGAAGCGTTATGACAACGCGGTTGATGTAGTCGTACGTCTTCATGACCCGACCGATCAAGCACCGAAACTACGGCACCTCCGAGTTCTAGCACACGTTCAGCTCGATGACGATCCCCGGACTCCAATCCAGCAAAGTGTCGGGGAAGAGTTCCGTCAGCACGATGGCGTGGTGACGATCTTGATGTTCTACCGTCGCAGGGCTTCGCCTAAGCACCGCAACAATATGACCGAGGTGGAATATGGTGGAGGGGGAAACGCACATGGCTAAGGAACGATCACGTAGATCAACTTGTGTGTCATGGGGAGTCCCCCTGCCCCCGTATATAAAGGAGGGGGGAGGCGGCCGGCCTAGGGAGGAGGCGCGCCAAGGGGGGAGTCCTACTCCCACCGGGAGTAGGACTCCTCCTTTCCTTGTTGGAGAAGGAAAGAGGAGGAGAGGGAGAAGGAAAAGGGGGCTGCCCCCCTTGTCCAATTCGGACCAG
>NC_041389.1:334971936-334973459 GCF_002162155.2 Triticum dicoccoides | reverse complement strand
GGGGGGGGGGGCGCAGGCCTCCTTCCTTTTGCCCTCTCTCCTCTATTCCCGTATGGCCCAATAAGGCCCATATACTCCCCGGCGAATTCCGGTAACTCTCCGGTACTTCAAAAAATACCCGAATCACTCGGAACCTTTCCGAAGTCCGAATATAGTCGTCCAATATATTGATCTTTACGTCTCGACCATTTCGAGACTCCTCGTCATGTCCCCGATCTTATCCGGGACTCCGAACTCCTTCGGTACATCAAAACTCATAAACTCATAATATAACTGTCATCGAAACCTTAAGCGTGCGGACCCTACGGGTTCGAGAACTATGTAGACATGACCGAGACACGTTTCCGGTCAATAACCAATAGCGGAACCTGGATGCTCATATTGGTTCCCACATATTCTACGAAGATCTTTATCGGTCAAACCGCATAACAACATACGTTGTTCCCTTTGTCATCGGTATGTTACTTGCCCGAGATTCGATCGTCGGTATCCAATACCTAGTTCAATCACGTTACCGGCAAGTCTCTTTACTCGTTACATAATGCATCATTCCGTAACTAACTCATTAGCTACATTGCTTGCAAGGCTTATAGTGATGTGCATTACCGAGAGGGCCCAGAGATACCTCTCCGACAATCGGAGTGACAAAACCTAATCTCGAAATACGCCAACCCAACATGTACCTTTGGAGACACCTGTAATACTCCTTTATAATCACCCAGTTATGTTGTGACATTTGGTAGCACCCAAAGTGTTCCTCCGGTAGACGGGAGTTGCATAATCTCATAGCTACAGGAACATGTATAAGTCATGAAGAAAACAATAGCAACATACTAAATGATCAAGTGCTAAGCTAACGAAATGGGTCAAGTCAATCACATCATTCTCCTAATGATGTGATCCCGTTAATCAAATGAAAACTCTTTTGTCCATGGCTAGGAAACATAACCATCTTTGATAAACGAGCTAGTCAAGTAGAGGCATACTAGTGACACTATGTTTGTCTATGTATTCACACATGTATTATGTTTCCGGTTAATACAATTCTAGCATGAATAATAAACATTTATCATGATATAAGGAAATAAATAATAACTTTATTATTGCCTCTAGGGCATATTTCCTTCAGTAGCTTGAGAGGGGTTGATCGGGATGAGAGATGCAACACACGAGACAAGGATTTAGACAGCTTCGGGCCCCGGGAAACATCATTTGGTAATAGCCCTACATGCTGTTTGAAGCTAGATCTCATTATCATCACGAGGGAGTCGCTGTAAACCGGCTCTCCTCTAGTTGTGTCTAGCCCTAGAGATTGTTTCTTTCTCTCTTGTCCCTCCTTGGGTGCCCTGCCCCTCCTTATATAAGTTAGAGGGGAGGGTTACATGTGGAGTCCAAATAGGATTAGGACTAGCCTGTATTCTACTACAAGCCGGATACAAGTCCGGGTCTTGATTCCTTGTAAGGAAGATATTCCTCACGCCTTTCCTCTTAAGCCGGCCTACCATAACGTAAGCTGGCCTTCT
>NC_041389.1:334949611-334971926 GCF_002162155.2 Triticum dicoccoides | reverse complement strand
GGGGGGGGGGGGTCACTTAGTGTGTCGTCCAGCCAGAGCGGGTCATTAGTGAGTCGCCAAGTCCGGCCGGGTTACACCGTGGGGTATATCCCCGACATTAGCCCCCCAAGTTTAGCTTGGATTTATCCATGGTAAACTTATGCTGCAAAATAAACACAAGAACAAATTTGACAAGTTGTGCTCCGGGTTAAGAATTCTTGTAAACCGGCACCTGAACATCCTGAAGTCCTTGTTATTTCCTTCTTCTAGAAATTCCGGGTCAATAGACCAGCTTCACAATCAATTTGCTTGTAGAAGAAATATTGTAAACAAATAATCCATTTGAGTCGGCTTCCAAAGCGCTGGCTTAAAAAATTATAGGTCTTGAAATACTCATCTGATCTTCAACCGGCTTAAAGATGTAGATCTTGCTGAGTTATAATTTCCAAAATCTCCGGGTTATAAAAAAATTGATGATGTCAAGTCATAATTGTTGTTGACACCGAGTCATGTAATTGATCTTTCTGATTTACTCAAAGCTGAGAATTTGAAGATGTTCCTTCTTTATATGCATAATACGTGTAGCCCCCAAGTCTTAAGAGGAGAACATAGTGATAACTTAAGACTTGCTTCAATATAAGTGTTGCAACCTTGAAGAAATCCGGGTTATTCATCTCAATCTTTAGTCATAAACTGAATATTCCACATATGTAGCCCCAAGTGCCGGGTTTTCATGCTTGCAGAAACCTGGGACTTATAATTGCCTTATGCTCATAAAAACTTCAACCATTGTAGCCCCCAAGGGCCGGGTCATTATGCAATAGTGAGCAGGGACTTTGTAAATAATTCATTAATAATAACATCATATGATGTAATCTCCACCATGGAGCTTGAACCCACGTCCATAAGGTTAAGAGCTTTGTACTTTACCAACTGAGTAGTGGATCTCTTAATGTAATGGACTGAGGCTTGTGTACCTTAAATTTTTGACAGGAACAATTGGTAGCCCCCAAGGGCCGGCTCATTTAGAATGTGATGAGTCAGGTCTTCAATAAATTGAGCAAAAAATGACTTCTGCATTAGCCCCCAAGTGCCATGGTGCATGCTGGCAGTGACATGGGACTTGTATTTTCGATGTAATCTCAATTTGAATAATGTAGCCCCAAAGTGCCGGGTCGTAAGCCTGCAACGACTCGGGGCTATTTCCTCCATTGCAAAACAAATCATATCCATTGATAAAAATAATAGCCGCTGCGCTAAAGCGACTTTGAAAACCTCAATCATAACACTGGTTATTCATAATCACAATAGAAATCCAGCCATGTTGGCTATTCAAGATTTGAATAATATAATCCGGTATGAAAACCTCAATCATTCAATATCATCATGAAAATCCAGCCAGTTTTGGCTATTAAAGATTTGCATACCTCATCGGTTGACAAGTAAATCCGGAGTTTAAATACCTGGCGGCTCTTGGCCGATGATGACTTAATGCGGTGGCCTATAGCCCTTGAGAAAATCAATAATTGATAACCCTTTTGAGACACCAATTTCAGTGATGAGCTTGGACTGAAACATTTATATAAGTCATAGTTCTGCAAATCCTGCACAGAGTTTAAACAACATATGCCCCGGTGACTTAACGTCAAGAGCCAGGGCGGGTAATCACCCAAATGTAGTCTTACCCTGCACACAAGTAGATCACAAGAACCCTTGGCGGTTTGCCGCATGGCGAGTCATATAAAACCCCCGAAAAGAATCATAAATAGACAAGCCGGTTATCAATCATGATGTTAAGACACAATTGATGTTATCATACTTATGATCCCTTGGACGATACCACCGGTTTACGTGACCCGAAGGGTGTAGTTGATAACTCAACCCTGTAAAAGCCGGCACATATGATATTTGTGACAACTCAAATACTTGTGATTGTATAAAAACAGATAAAAAAAATTGAGGCTTCTGATTCAAATACGACCAGTAAACCATTCCAGAGGGGTTAAGCTAAGATTCGAATACGATCATATAGCCCCCCAGTGACGTTGGCGATGCCGATCAAAGTGGGTATCGACAGCTATGTTCTCTTTGGTTCTAATACGACCCATGTTTGAACAGGAAGCCCCCAAGTGACCTTAAGAGTTGTTTAGCGACGCTGATTCGAATACGATCCATGTCGATTCCCAAAGGGGTTGAGCTATGATTCGGATACGATCAAGAAGCCCCCAAGTAGGTTCAGCAGTTTGCTAATCAAAAGGGTATCGACCGCTATGTTCTCTTTGGTTCGAATACGACCTATGTTTGAACAGGAAGCCCCCAGGTGACCATATAAGATAAGCCGTAAGGCAGGATACCCATGTTTTGAACCATGCATCATGACAACAAGTTCTCTTTGGCAACCATTAATTTGTCTGAGATCTCAAACTTGCGAGAGATTAATTCTTTTTAAACCAGAAATTCTTAAACCAGATATTGAGATCCTCAAAGCTTTGTAAGGGACAAATTTACCTTGAGCCGGATGTTGAACCGGTTTTGAGAGCTTCAAAGCTTTGCGGGAGAGAGATGTCTCTTGAGCTGTATTTTAAACCGGAATCTTCATTTTGAGCCGGAAATTTTATGACGGCTTTTAAATATTTGCCAATAAAGCAGTAGCCTCCAGGGTCGGGTTATCTTCCCTTCAATGACCCGGAGTTCTTGAATTCATTGAAACTGGATAATTTTGTCGAGTCATACCATTGTAGCCCCCGAGTCTCAAGACGACTCGAGGAGTTGGCTTGAGATTCTCCATATTTGACCATAGCAGAAGGTATACATCGTTGGCGTTGATAGCACGATGTGAATCCACAGAAGGTTGAAGTGACTGCGGCGGGTTATAAGTGATCCCGTATGAGCCGTGTGAGCAACTCGGCCAATGGTTTCTTCCAAGGCTATTTGAAATTAACCAAACTGTAGTGGTGGCAACTTGTGCACCTGCCCACTGAGCCACCCAGTGCAGACGGCGGTTGATAGTATATGATAATTTGCCTCCATTTTGTTGAAAGAAAAACCGGGCTACCCAAGCTGTGACTTGCTCATACTCAATAAACAACTCATGCAGACAGGTGCGGCCCGCTGTGTTGATGTAGACCGGGTCGTACGGGCGGCGACTTGTGCGCGTCCATTCATCGGGTAATATGTTATGGACTATCGCCGGACGGAATATTGTCAGCCCGTGCTCCTTACCCATGGTATAAACCACATCTGCAGTGAATGATTGTCCTATATATAAAAATACATAGATCAAAATAATTGTTCCTTGACAAAAAATAATACATGCTAATAAAATAGACTTTAGATGGATAGCACCTGATTCGTTTAGGCCGGAAATAACCCGCCATGAAGTTGATGATCACTAGGTAAAACTGAAACCACTCACGGGTGAGTCGGCCGCAGGAGCAGACAGATAAGTCGGCCCGATGTTGTAAGCCGGTGCGGACGAGCAAGTTGTCCTTCACGTTGTAAGCCGGCCCGGACGCATGAACCGGTCGCGAGGGCGGACGGGCGAGTCATCCGTGACGTTGTAAGGCGGTGCGGACGGGCGAGTCGGCCGACGCGTTGATGTAAACCGGACCGTGATATGCATGTCCGTGAAGCTGCGTGGCACAGCCGAATGTACCTCTGCGGTATAATACCACCCCTTTTTCGTTTAATAGCTGTTCTGGTATTTTTTGCCGGATGAACATGGACGCTGGTGTTGGATAATGCATAGTGCTGCTTTTGTTTTTGAGAAAAGAATTTGATTGGTTCTCTTGTCTTCAAGTGCCTGAGATCTCCACGTGACCTTCTCCTCCTCTTCCTTTTTAAGTAAGTCCAGAACAATGCACACATGGCCCCTCAAGCAGAGTTTCTTTTTTCCTTCTCAGCTTCTGTTTACTAGTTGATGTACTGCATCGTCCTGACATCCAATGGAATAATACTTGACTGCAGCGGCCTTCAGACGACGACGGCTGTTGAAGCAGAGGCGGAGTGGAGCAGGTATAACCAGCGCGAGGTTGGAAACGTTTCAGAGCGGCATGCACCCACGACCAAATCCTCCTCCAATTTGTTGTTGGTTTGACTTTTCTTCTTGTACTGACGGACCAATGGATGGATCACTTGGGGGTTGACCCTTTGTCATGCTTTGGCTTTAATCTTCTTTCGAGGAGTATGATGACCCCATCGTGCCAAAGCCTGATGATAATTGTACTAATACATTTAGTTATTTGAGGGAACATGGCTGATTTTGGAGAACTCACCGAGGAGCGCGAGCCTCTTTCTTTTCTTTCCCAACTTCCCAATCTGCTCACTGCTTTCCTTTCTTCAAGAAACAGCTAGTAGCTTTCAAGTGAGCATGCAAGGGCGCAGCCGGGGTCGCGTGGGAGCCCAGCGGGTAACCAGTGACGGGCAACTTGACAGCCAGCAGAAACGGATCCAGTGGGCCGCGACACCATGAAGGAGACAATCCATGCAGAGCAAAAACAAAAACAATAGCGGGCGTAGGCACGGCGTCGTAACATGCACGGGAAATTTGCGCGGCCGCTCGGGCGGCAAGCACGCAAGCGTAGAAATAAGGCGAAGGCAGGCCACCATCAGCAAGGACGCAGGGGCTTGACCTGGCGGCGACTCGACAAATTTGACGGACATGACCCACAACACAGCTGGATACGCGGCAGAAGCGGAGACGCGTTGAATCGGGGTGGCTCGCAGCCAGTGTAAGGCTAAGATGGAGACTAGGAGAGCCCGTCGCGGCGGAGCGCGGGCAGTGCAGGGAGCCCTGAGGCCCCTGACGGCAGCGAAAAGCCATGGCGGGGCATCGGTTTGAGGCTGCAATGGGAGACGCGCGTCGGCCATAGCAGAGTTGTGGTAGCAGAGGCGATGCGGGTCGCGGACTTGACGGGTTGGAAGCACTGCTGCTCGTCTCGACCGCAGAGGCAGCAGGCGTTCGAGGCGAAGATGTCAGGCCAGTGGTGCGAAACCGGGTCAAGCGCGGATGCGGCAGCTCGAGGCAGATGATTTGAAGGCGACTCATTGTAGTAGGCGACGGCAGGGGCCGGCGACTTGTAGGGCCAGCGGGCGGTTTGAGACCGCAGCGGGGTCGGCCTGGTGCGACCACATAGAAAGGGCGCAGCTAGAGAAATCCCGGTGGTTCGGAATAGAGGCACGACCTGCCCAGAAGTGAGGCGCTCGACGCACAGCCGGCGACCGGGACGTAGCAGGCGGCCCGAGGCATGGAAACTCAGAGGTGGAGGAGGCGGCCTGGGGCAGCACCGCGATAGTTGCGGATGTGACGATGGCGACCGGCGGCTCGGCGTGAACCCGACCATGGGGCGGCCTGAGGCGGCAGGGCCGGCTCACCGCGGCAGCGGAGGCGCCCGCGAAGCGAGGTTGCAGCGAAGGTTGCTTCCGATTCGTAACCGGTTGAACAGACCGGGTCGTGGCCTGTTTCCCTCTTTTTTTGATGTGTTAATCAACCTGCCTTGGACAGTTTTTCTTTCCACTTGTGACGACATAGCAGATCGCTTTATGAGAACGCCCTGGGATTTGACTCTTGCCCACTTGCGCGTGCGTTGATACTTGTCGGTCTCGGTGACACGCAATAATAGCACAGGAAACTGATCTTTTATTCGGATTCGACTACTCGGGTCGTATCGATAGGTCGATGAACACCGAACCATAATTTCTTCCTCAACTTCAATCTCAAAAAATCTTTATCTGAAAAAAGTGTCAATCCCTTGATCCCTGGGAAGATCCCTCCAAGAACTCATCACCACCGTGCGCAGGCCCCACGGTGGGCGCCAACTATCGTGAAATTGTCACGGCAGATGTCCTTAATGTCAGGACTTAGTCGCGAGGCCAACACATCTATGTGGTAGCTTGAGAGGGGTTGATCGGGATGAGAGACGCAACCCACGAGACAAGGATTTAGACAGCTTCGGACCCCGGGAAACATCATCCGGTAATAGCCCTATATGTTGTTTGAAGCTAGATCTCATTATCATCACGAGGGAGTCACTGTAAACCGGCTCTCCTCTAGTTGTGTCTAGCCCTAGAGATTGTTTCTTTCTCTCTTGTCCCTCTTTGGGGTGCCCTGCCCCTCCTTATATAAGTTAGAGGGGTGGGTTACATGTGGAGTCCAAATAGGATTAGGACTAGCCTATCTTCTACTACAAGCCGGATACAAGTCCGGGTCTTGATTCCTTGTAAGGAAGATATTCCTCACGCCTTTCCTCTTAAGCCGGCCTACCATAACGTAAGCCGGCCTTCTGGCCTTGAGCCTCCTGGGCCCCCGGGTCTTTTCGCTCCTCTGATCCGCTTGCCAGGTCACCCATAAGTCGCCAGGATCGGGCGGGTCACTTAGTGTGTCGTCCAGCCAGAGCGGGTCATTATTGAGTCGCCATGTCCGGCCGGGTTATACTTCCGGCTGGGTTACACCGCAGGGTATATCCCCGACACCTTGACAAGATTTTGAAATAGTTCAAAATGTAATAGTCAAAGAAAGAGTTCTTGCCTGTGCTGCAAAGGTGTGAAATTGAGTAAGACTCAAATCCCGACCACGACAGAAAATAGAAAGAGAATGAAAGTCATTCCCTATGCCTCAGTCATAGGTTTTATAAAGTATACCATGCTACAAACCAGACCTATTGTATACCCTGCCCTGAGTTTGGCAAAGGAGTACAATAATGATCTAGGAGTAGATCACTAGACATTGGTCAAGAATATCCTTAGTAAGGACTAAGGAAATGTTTCTCGATTATGGAGGTGATAAAATAGTTCGTTGTAAAAAGTTACATCGGTGCAAGCTTTTACACTGATACAGATGACTCTAAGTCTCAATCTGGATACATATTGAAAGTTTGAGCAATTAGCTAGAGTAGCTCCGTGCAGAGCATTATAGACATAGAATATTTGCGAAATACATATAGCTCTGAATGTGTCATACCCGTGACTAAACTTCTCTCACAAGCAAAACATGATAACACCGTAGTACTCTTTGGGTGTTAATCACATAAGCGATGTGAACTAGATTATTGACTCTAGTAAACCCTTTGGGTGTTGATCACATGACGATGTGAACTATGGGTATTAATCACATACAGATGTGAATATTGGTGTTAAATCACATGGCGATGTGAACTAGATTATTGACTCTAGTGCAAGTGGGAGACTGAAGGAAATATGCCCTAGAGGCAATAATAAAGTTATTATTTATTTCCTTATATCATGATAAATGTTTATTATTCATGCTAGAATTGTATTAACCGGAAACATGATACATGTGTGGATACATAGACAAACTTAATGTCACTAGTATGCCTCTACTTGACTAGCTCATTAATCAAAGATGGTTATGTTTCCTAACCGTAGACATGAGTTTTCATTTGATTAACGGGATCACATTAGGAGAATGATGTGATTGACATGACCCATTCCATTAGCTTAGCACTTGATCGTTTAGTATGTTGCTATTGCTTTCTTCATGACTTATACATGTTCCTACAACTATGAGATTATGCAACTCCCATTTACCGGAGGAACACTTTATGTGCTACCAAACATCACAACGTAACTAGGTGATTATAAAGGAGCTCTACAGGTGTCTCCAAAGGTACATGTTGAGTTGGCATATTTCGAGATTAGGTTTTGTCACTCCGATTGTCGGAGAGGTATCTCTGAGCCCTCTCGGTAATGCACATCACTATAAGCCTTGCAAGCAATGTAACTAATGAGTTAGTTACGGAATGCTGCATTACATAACGGGTAAAGAGACTTGCCGGTAACGAGATTGAACTAGGCATTGAGACCGACGATCGAATCTCGGGCAAGTAACATACCGATGACAAAGGGAACAACGTATGTTGTTATGCGGTTTGACCGATAAAGATCTTCGTAGAATATGTAGGAGCCAATATGAGCATCCAGGTTCCGCTATTGGTTATTGACCGGAAACGTGTCTCGGTCATGTATACATAGTTCTCGAACCCGTAGGGTCCGCAAGCTTAAGGTTTTGATGACAATTATATTATGAGTTTATGAGTTTTGATGTACCGAAGGTTGTTCAGAGTCCCGGATGTGATTACAGACATGACGAGGAGTCTCGAAATGGTCGAGACATGAAGATTGATATATTATAAGCCTATATTTGGATGTCGGAAGTGTTTCGGGTGAAATCGGGATTTTACCAGAGTACCGGGGGGTTACCCGAACCCCCCGGGGGCTTAATGGGCCTACATGGGCCTTAGTGGAAATAGAGGGCAGCAAGGGGAGTGTGGGGCGCGCCCCCCCAAGGCCCAAACCGAATTGGTTCAGGGCAAGTGGGCCGCCCCCCCTCTTTCCTTCTCCTCCTCTCCCTTTTCTCCCCCCTTCTCCTAGTCCAACAAGGAAGGAGGGAGTCCTACTCTCGATGGGAGTAGGACTCCCCATGGCGCGCCCCCTCCTAGGCCGGCCGCCCCTCCCCCTTGCTCCTTTATATACGGGGGCAGGGAGGCACCCCATAGACACAACAATTGATCTCTTGATCTCTTTGCCGTGTGCGTTGCCCCCCTCCATCATAGTCCTCCTCGATAATATTGTAGCAGTGCTTAGGCGAAGCCCTGCGACGGTAGAACATCAAGATCGTCACCACGCCGTCGTGCTGACGGAACTCTCCCTCGACACTCGGCTGGATCGGAGTTCAAGGGACGTCATCGAGTTGAACGTGTGCTAGAACTCGGAGGTGCTGTAGTTTCGGTGCTTGATTGGTCGGGCCGTGAAGACGTACGACTACATCAACCACGTTGTTCTAACGCTTCAGCTTTTGGTCTACGAGGGTACGTGGACAACACTCTCCCCTCTCATTGCTATGCATCACCATGATCTTGCGTGTGCATAGGATTTTTTTTTGAAATTACTACGTTCCCCAACAGAATATGAGATTGATAATAGTTTTTGCAATAATATAAAAAGTGGGTTTGGAAGAGTGTCAACTTTAGATCCCACGTATTTGGAGAATGTCCAATCTTATGGTATTTTTGATAAAAGTGGGTTTGGAGAGGTCATGACTTTAGTTAATGTTAATCCCACTATCTTGGAAGAGTGTCAACTTTGCATGCATATGGATCGTGTTGAGAATATGTTATGTGATAGCTATTTTGTTGAATTTGCTTATGATCCTACATGTAATTATTATGAGAGAGGAAAATATGGTCGTAATTTTTTATCTTACTAAATTAACTCTCGTCATGTTGAGATTGCTATCGTCTCTTTCTTTTTCCTTGCATATGCTAGTTTTTGCTTGCCTTGCAAATTTGTTTGCTTATAATATGCCTATGCATAGGAAGTATGTTAGACTTAGATGTGTTTGTCATGTGTTTCATGATGCTCTCTTTGCGCTTCAATTCTTGTCTTTCATGTGAGCATCATTGTCATCATTATGCCTAGCTAGAGGCATTAAATGATAGCGCTAGTTGTGAGGCAACCCAATTTTATTTGTGTTTTTTGTTTTTGTTTCTGTTTAGTAATAAATTTTGCATCTACCTTCTGTTTAGATGTGTTTTTATGTTTTAATTAGTGTTTGTGCCAAGTAGAACCTATAGGATAACATATGATGATAGTTGATTTGATTCTGCTGAAAAACAGAAACTTTGCGCGCACAAAATTAGTTTTGTTAAATCACAGAAACGTGCTTTTGCGTTGATTATTTTTGATGCTGATCAGTAGACAAATTGTCCAGGACTTCCTATTTTGGTAGGATATTTAGAGTTCCAGAAGTTTGAGTTAGTTACAGATTGCTACAGACTGTTCTGTTTTTGACAGATTCTGCCTTTCGTGTGTTGTTTGCTTATTTTGATGCATCTATGGCTAGTATTAAGTGGTATGAACCATAGAGAACTTGAAATATAGTAGATTTAACACCAAAATAAATAAAGAATGAGTTAATTACAGTACCTTATGTGATGGTTTTGTTTTCTTTCACTAACAGAGCTTATGAGATTTCCTGTTGAGTTTTGTGTTGTGAAGTTTTCAAGTTTTGGGTAAAGATTTGATGGACTATGGAATAAAGAGTAGCAAAAGCCTAAGCTTGGGGATGCCCATGGCACACCAAGATATTCAAGAATAGCCAAAATCCTAATCTTGGGGATGCCCCTGGAAGGCATCCCCTCTTTCGTCTTCGTTCATTGGTAACTTTACTTGGAGCTATATTTTTATTCGCCACATGATATGTGTTTTGCTTGGAGCGTCGTGTATTATATTAGTCTTTTCTTTTTAGTTTACCACAATCATCCTTGCTGTACACACCTTTTGGGAGAATCCTACTTGATTTGAATTTGCTAGAATACTCTATGTGCTTCACTTATATCTTTTGAGCTAGATAGTTTTTGCTCTAGTGCTTCACTTATATCTTTTAGAGCACGGCGGTGGCTTAATTTTGTAGAAATTGCTAGTCTCTCATGCTTCACTTATATTATTTTGAGAGTTTCTTTTATAACAGCATGGTATTTCCTTTGGTTATAAAATTGGTGCTAGAATGGTAGGCATCCAAGTTGGGTATAATAAAAACTATCATAGGAAGTGAATTGGATGCTATGATCAATTTGATACTTGATAATTGTTTTGAGATATGGAGTAGTGATATTAAAGTCATGCTAGTTGGGTGATTATGAATTTAAAGAATGCTTGTGTTGAAGTTAGCAAGTCCCGTAACATGCATGTATGGTTAAAGTTGTGTAACAAATTTGAAGCATGAAGTGTACCTGGATTGTGCATCCTTATGAGTGGCGGTCGGGTACGAGCGATGGTATTTTCCTACCAATCTATCCCTCTAGGAGCATGCGCGTAGTGCTTGGTTTTTGATACTTCTAAATTTTTGCAATAAGTATATGAGTTCTTATGACTAATGTTGAGTCCGTGGATTATACGCACTTTTACCTTTCCACCATTGCTAGCCTCTTCGGTACCGTGCATTGCCCTTTCTCACCTTGAGAGTTGGTGCAAACTTCGCCGGTGCATCCAAACCCCGTGATATGATATGCTCTATCACACATAAACCTCCTTATATCTTCCTCAAAACAGCGACCATACCTACTGCTACGTCTTGAGCTTGCGTTGGTTTTCCTTGTAGAGGAAAGGGTGATGCAACAATAGTAGCGTAAGTATTTCCCTCAGTTTTTGAGAACCAAGGTATCAATCCAGTAGGAGGCTCCTCAAAAGTCCCACGCACCTACACAAACAAACAAAGAACTCGCAACCAACGCAATAAAGGGGTTGTCAATCCCTTCATGGCCACTTGCGAAAGTGAGATCTAATAGAGATAGTATGATAAGAAATATATATTTTTGGTATTTTATAATATAGATGCAAAAAGTAAAGATGTAAATAAAAGTAGATTGGAAGCAAATATGATAAGAGATAGACCCGGGGGCCATACGTTTCACTAGAGGCTTCTCTCAAGATAGCATAAGTATTACGGTGGGTGAACAAATTACTGTCGAGCAACTGATAGAAAAGCGAATAATTATGAGATTATCTAGGCATGATCATGTATATAGGCATCACGTCCGCAACAAGTAGACCGACTCCTGCCTGCATCTACTACTATTACTCCACACATCGACTGACTCCCGCTTGCATCTAGAGTATTAAGTTCATAAGAACAGAGTAACGCCTTAAGCAAGATGACATGATGTAGAGGGATAAACTCATGCAATATGATATAAACCCCATCTTTTTATCCTCGATGGCAACAATACAATACCTGCCTTGCTGCCCCTGATGTCACTGGGAAAGGACACCACAAGATTGAACCCAAAGCTAAGCACTTCTCCCATGGCAAGAAATATCAATCTAGTAGGCCAAACCAAACTGATAATTCGAAGAGACTTGCAAAGATAACTCAATCATACATAAAAGAATTCAGAGGTGATTCAAATATTTCTCATAGATAAACTTGATCATAAACCCACAATTCATCGGATCTCGACAAACACACCGCAAAAAGAGATTACATCAAATAGATCTCCACAAGAGAGGGGGAGAACATTGTATTGAGATCCAAAAAAGAGAGAAGAATCCATCTAGCTAATAACTATGGACCCGAAGGTCTGTGGTAAACTACTCACAACTCATCGGAGGGGCAAGGATGTTGATGTAGAGCCCTCCATGGTCGATTCCCCCTCCGGCGGAGTGCTAGCAAAGGCTCCAAGTTGGGATCTCGCGGATACAGAAGGTTACGGCGGTGGAAATTGTGTTTCGTTGGCTCCCTAGATGTTTTCGGGGTACGTAGGCTTATATAGGAGGAAGAAGTACGTCGGTGGCCGCCCGAGGGGCCCACGAGACAGGGGAGCGCGCCCTATATGGGGGCCACCCTACCCTCTCGTGGACGCCTCGGCTGCTTCTTGACTTGCACTCCAAGTCCTCTGGATCACGTTCGTTCCAAAAATCATGCTCCCGAAGGTTTCATTCCGTTTGGACTCCGTTTGATATTCCTTTTCTTGGAAATACTGAAATAGGCAAAAAAAACAGCAATAAGGGCTGGGCCTCCGGTTAGTAGGTTAGTCCCAAAAATGATATAAATGTGTAAAATAAAGCCCATAAACATCCAAAAGGGGTAATATAATAGCATGGAACAATCAAAAATTATAGATACGTTGGAGACGTATCAAGCATCCCCAAGCTTAATTCCTGCTCGTCCTCGAGTAGGTAAATGATAAAAAAGAAATTTTTGATGTGGAATGCTACCTAGCATAATTATCAATGTAATTTTCTTTATTGTGGCATGAATGTTCAGATCCAAATGATACAAAATAAAAGTTCATATTAACATGAAAATGGTGATACTTCAAGCATACTAATCAAAGTAATCATGTCTTCTCAAAATAACATGGCCAAAGAAAGTTATCCCTACAAAATCATATAGTCTGACTGTTGCTCTATCTTCATCACACAAAGTATTTAATCATGCACAACCCCGATGACAAGCCAAGCAATTGTTTCATACTGTAATAATCTCAAACTCTTTCAACTTTCACGCAATACATGAGCGTGAGCCATGGACATAGCACTATATATGGAGTAGAATGGTGGTTCTGGAGAAGACAAAAAAGGAGAAGATAGTCTCACATCAACTAGGTGTATCAACGGGCTATGGAGATGCCCATTAATATATATCTATGTGAGTGAGTAGGGATTGCCATGCAACGGATGCACTAGAGCTATAAATATATGAAAGCTCAACAAAAGAAACTAAGTGGGTGTGCATCCAACTCGCTTGCTCACGAAGACCTAGGGCATTTTGAGGAAGCCCATCATTGGAATATACAAGCCAAGTTCTATAATGAAAAATGCCCACTAGTATATGAAAGTGACAACATATGAGACTCTCTACAATGAAGATCATGGTGCTATTCTTGAAGCACAAGTGTGGAAAAAGAGATAGTAGCATTGTCCCTTCTCTCTTTTTCTCTCATTTTCTTTTTTCTTTTTCTTTTTCTTTCTTTGGCCTTTCTTTTTTTTCTTTTTTTTTTCTTTGGCCTTTCTCCTTTTTTTCTTCTTTTTTTCTTTTTGTAAAGTCCGAAGTCTCATCCCGACTTGTGGGGGAATCATAGTCTTCATCATCCTTTCCTCACTAGGACAATGATCTAATAATAAAGATCATCACACTTTTATGGATTTACAACTCAAGAATTACAACTCAAAGCTAAAACAAGATATGACTCTATATGAATGCATCCAGCGGTGTACCGGGATATGCAATGAATCAAGAGCGACATGTATGAAAATTATGGAGGTGGCCTTGCCATAAATACAATGTCAACTACATGATCATGCAAAAAGCAATATGACAAAAGTAATGCGTGTCATATGAACGGAACGGTGGAAAGTTGCATGGCAATATATCTCGGAATGGCTATGGAAATGCTATGATAGGTAGGTATGGTGGCTGTTTTGAGGAAGGTATATGGTAGGTGTATGGTACCGGCGAAAGTTGTGCGGCACAAGAGAAGCTAGCAATGGTGGAAGGGTGAACCGCGTAGCCACCGCAGGAGCCGCCTATGGGCGGTGTCGGGCGGGGGCTACTCGGCGATGTTGGGCAGCACGAGCGGGGCGGCAGCAGTGTGGTAGCCATCTTCCCGAGTGGGGCGGCAGCACGAGTGAGGTGGAGGGGTGGACGCCGCGCTGGGGGCGGGCTATGCCACCGAGGCGGCGAGTGGAGGAGGCGAGTGTTGCGGAACGTAGTAATTTCAAAAAAAATTCCTATGCACACGCAAGATCATGGTGACGCATAGCAATGAGAGGGAAGAGTGTCGTCCATGTACCCTCGTAGACCGTAAGTGGAAGCGTTATGACAACGCGGTTGATGTAGTCATATGTCTTCATGATCGACCAATCCTACTACCGAACATACGGCACCTCCGCGATCTGCAGATGTTCAGCTCGGTGACGTCCCACGAACTCACGATCCAGTAGAGCTTTGAGGGATAGTTCTGTCAGCACGACAGCGTGATGACGGTGTTGATGAAGCTACCGAAGCAGGGCTTCGCCTAAGCACCGCTACGATATGATCGAGGTGGATTATGATGGAGGGGCACACCACACACGGATAAAGATCAATGATGAACTTGTGTGTCTTGGGGTGCCCCCTGCCCCTGTATATAAAGGAGCAAGAGGGGAAGTGGCCGACCAAGGAGGAGGGCGCGCCAAGGGGGGAGTCCTACTCCCCTTTCCTAGTAGGAGAAGGGGGAAGGGAAGGAGAGGAGGAGAAGGAAGGAGGGGGCGCCGCCCCATCCCCCTAGTCCAATTCGGACTAGGCTTGGGGGGGGGGGGCGCACGGCCCAGCCCTAGCCAGCCCCCCTCTCTCTCCCTAAAGCCCATTAAGGCCCATATACTCCCTGGGTGGTTCCGATAACCTCCCGGTACTCCGGTATTTATCCAGTGACCCCCGGAACCCTTTCGGTGTCCGAATATAACCTTCCAATATATCAATCTTTATTTCTCGACCTTTTCGAGACTCCTCGTCATGTCCGTGATCTCTTCCGGGACTCCAAACAACCTTCGGTACATCAAAACACATAAACTCATAATACCGATTGTGATCGAACGTTAAGCGTGTGGACCCTACGGGTTCGAGAACTATGTAGACATGACCGAGACACGTCTCCGATCAATAAACAATACCGTAACCTGGATGCTCATATTGGCTCCTACATATTCTACGAAGATATTTATTGGTCAAACCGCATAACAATATACATTGTTCCCTTTGTCATCAGTATGTTACTTGCCCGAGATCCGATCGTCGGTATCTCAATACATAGTTCAATCTCGTTGCCGGAAAGTCTCTTTACTCGTTCCGTAATGCATCATCCCGCAACTAAATCATTAGTCACATTGCTTGCAAGGCTTATAGTGTGTGCATTACCGAGAGGGCCCGGAGGTACCTCCCCGACAATCGGAGTGACAAATCCTAATCTTGATCTATGCCAACTCAACAAGTACCATCGGAGACACCTGTAGAGCATCTTTATAATCACCCAGTTATGTTGTGATGTTTGGTAGCACACAAAGTGTTCCTCCGGTATTCGGGAGTTGCATAATCTCATAGTCATAGGAACATGTATAAGTCATGAAGAAAGCAATAGCAACAAACTAAACGATCAAGTGCTAAGCTAATGGAATGGGTCAAGTCAATCACATCATTCTCTAATGATGTGATCCCGTTAATCAAATGACAACTCATGTCTATGGCTAGGAAACTTAACCATCTTTGAATCAACGAGCTAGTTAAGTAGAGGCATACTAGTGACACTTCGTTTGTCTATGTATTCACACATGTACTAAGTTTCCGGTTAATATAATTCTAGCATGAATAATAAACATTTATCATGATATAAGGAAATATAAATAACAACTTTATTATTGCCTCTAGGGCATATTTCCTTCAGTCTCCCACTTGCACTAGAGTCAATAATCTAGATTACATAGTAATGATTCTAACACCCATGGAGTCTTGGTGCTGATCATGTTTTGCTCGTGAGAGGGGCTTAGTCAACGGGTCTGCAACATTCTGATCTGTATGTATCTTGCAAATATCTATGTCTCCCTCCTTGACTTGATCGCAGATGGAATTGAAGCGTCTCTTGATGTGCTTGGTTCTCTTGTGAAATCTGGATTCCTTTGCCAAGGCAATTGCACCAGTATTGTCACAAAAGATTTTCATTGGACCCGATGCACTAGGTATGACACCTAGATCGGACATGAACTCCTTCATCCAGACTCCTTCATTTGTTGCTTCCGAAACAGCTATGTACTCCGCTTCACACGTAGATCCCGCCACGACGCTTTGTTTAGGACCGCACCAACTGACAGCTCCACCGTTCAATATAAACACGTATCCCGTTTGTGACTTAGAGTCCTCCAGATTAGTGTCAAAGCTTGCATTGACGTAACCATTTATGACGAGCTCTTTGTCACCTCCATAAACGAGAAACATATCCTTAGTCCTTTTCAGGTATTTCAGGATGTTCTTGACCACTGTCCAGTGATCCACTCCTGGATTACTTTGGTACCTCCCTGCTAAACTAATAGCAAGGCACACATCAGGTCTGGTACACAGCATTGCATACATGATAGAGCCTATGGCTGAAGCATAGGGAACACCTTTCATTTTATCTCTATCTTCTGAAGTGGTCGGCCATTGAATCTACTTCACACCTTGTAACACAGGCAAGAACCCTTTCTTTGCTTGATCCATTTTGAACTTCTTCAAAACTTTATCAAGGTATGTGCTTTGTGAAAGTCCAATTATGCGTCTTAATCTATCTCTGTAGATCTTGATGCCCAATATATAAGCAGCTTCACAGAGGTCCTTCATTGAAAAATTCTTATTCAAGTATCCTTTTATGCTATCTAGAAATTCTATATCATTTCCAATCAATAATATGTCATCCACATATAATATTAGAGATGCTACAGAGCTCCCACTCACTTTCTTGTAAATACAGTCTTCTCCAAAAGTCTGTATAAAACCATATGCTTTGATCACGCTATCAAAACGTTTATTGCAACTCCGAGATGCTTGCACCAGTCCATAGATGGATTGCTGGAGCTTACACACTTTGTTAGCATTCGTTGGATCGATAAAACCTTCAGGTTGCATCATATACAACTCTTCTTCTAGAAATCCATTCAGGAATGCAGTCTTTACATCCATTTGCCAAATTTCATAATCATAAAATGCGGCAATTGCTAACATGATTCGGACAGACTTAAGCATCGCTACGGGTGAGAAGGTCTCATCGTAGTCAACTTCCTTGAACTTGTCAAAAACCTTTCGCAACAAGTCGAGCTTTGTAGACAGTAACATTACCATCAGCGTCAGTCTTCTTCTTGAAGATCCATTTATTCTCGATGGCTTGCCAATCATCGGGCAAGTCAACTGAAGTCCACACTTTGTTCTCATACATGGATCCCATCTCATATTTCATGGCCTCAAGCCATTTCGCAGAATCTGGGCTCATCATCGCTTGCTCATAGTTCGTAGGTTTGCCATGGTCAAGTAACATGACCTCCAGAACAGGATTACCGTACCACTCTGGTGCGGATCTTATTCTGGTTGACCTACAAGGTTTGGTAGTTACTTGATCTGAAGTGTTATGATCATTATCATCAGCTTCCTCACTAATTGGTATAGGGATCACATGAACTGATTTCTGTGATGAACTACTTTCCAATAAGGTAGCAGGTACAGTTACCTCATCAAGTTCTACTTTCCTCCCACTCACTTCTTTCGAGAGAAACTCTTTCTCTAGAAAGGATCCATTCTTAGCAACGAATGTCTTGCCTTCGGATCTGTGATAGAAGGTGTACCCAACAGTCTCCTTTGGGTATCCTATGAAGACACATTTATCCGATTTGGGTTTGAGCTTATCAGGTTGAAGCTTTTTCACATAAGCATCACAACCCCAAACTTTAAGAAACGACAACTTTGGTTTCTTGCCAAACCACAGTTCATAAGGCGTCGTCTCAACGGATTTAGATGGTGCCCTATTTAACGTGAATGCAACTGTCTCTAAAGCATAACCCCAAAATGATAGCGGTAAATCAGTAAGAGACATCATAGATCGCACCATATCTAATAAAGTGCGGTTACGACGTTCGGACACACCATTACGTTGTGGTGTTCCAGGTGGCATGAGTTGCGAAACTATTCCGCATTGTTTCAAATGAAGACGAAACTCATAACTCAAATATTCTCATCCATGATCAGATTGTAGAAACTTTATTTTCTTGTTATGATGATTTTCCACTTCACTCTGAAATTCTTTGAACTTTTCAAATGTTTCAGACTTATGTTTCATTAAGTAGATATACCCATATCTGCTCAAATCATCTCTGAAGGTGAGAGAATAACGATACCCGCCGCGAGCCTCAATATTCATCGAACCACATACATCAGTGATACGTCTCCAACGTATCTATAATTTTTGATTGTTCCATGCTATTATATTACCCCTTTTGGATGTTTATGAGCTTTATTTTACACATTTATATCATTTTTGGGACTAACCTACTAACCGGAGACCTAGCCCGTATTGCTGTGTTTTTTGCCTATTTCAATATTTCAAAGAAAAGGAATATCAAAAGGAGTCCAAACGGAATGAAACCTTCGAGAGCATGATTTTTGGAACGAACGTGATCTAGAGGACTTGGAGTGCAAGTCAAGAAGCAATCGAGGTGGCCAGGAGATAGGAGGGCACGCCCACCCCTCCTGGGCGCACCCCTGTCTCCTGGGCCCCTCAGGCGGCCACCGGCGTACTTCTTCCTCCTATATATACCTACGTACCCCGAAAACATCCAGGGAGCAACCGAAAAACAGTTTCCACCGTCGTAACCTTCTGTATCCGCGAGATCCCATCTTGGAGCCTTCGCCGGTGCTCCGTCGGAGGGGGAATCGACCATGGAGGGCTTCTACATCAACACCATAGCCCCTCCGATGAGTTGTGGGTAGTTTACCACAGACCTTCGGGTCCATAGTTATTAGCTAGATGGCTTCTTCTCTCTTTTTGGATCTCAATAAAATGTTCTCCCTCTCTCTTGTGGAGATCTATTTGATGTAAACTCTTTTTGCGGTGTGTTTGTCGAGACCCGATGAATTGTGGGTTTATGATCAAGTTTATCTATGAGAAATATTTGAATCTTCTCTGAATTCTTTTATGTATGATTGAGTTATCTTTGCAAGTCTCTTCGAATTATCAGTTTGGTTTGGCCTACTAGATTGATTTTTCTTGCCATGGGAGAAGTGCTTAGCTTTGGGTTCAATCTTGCGGTGTCCTTACCCAGTGACAGAAAGGGTTGCAAGGCACGTATTGTATTGTTGCCATCAAGGATAAAAAGATGGGGTTTATATCATATTTCATGAGTTTACCCCTCTACATCATGTCATCTTTCTTAATGCGTTACTCTGTTCTTATGAACTTAATACTCTAGATGCATGCTGGATAGCGGTCGATGTGTGGAGTAATAGTAGTAGATGCAGGCAGGAGTCGGTCTACTTGTCACGGACGTGATGCCTATATACATGATCATGCCTAGATAATCTCATAATTATTCGCTTTTCTATCAATTGCTCGACAGTAATTTGTTCACCCACCGTAATACTTATGCTATCTTGAGAGAAGCCACTAGTGAAACCTATGGCCCCCAGGTCTATCTTTCATCATATAAGCTTTCAATCTACTTTTATTTGCATCTTTACATTTTGTATCTATATTATAAAATACCAAAAATATATTTATCTGATCATACTATCTCTATCAGATCTCACTTTCGCAAGTGGCCATGAAGGGATTGACAACCCCTTTATTGCGTTGGTTGCGAGTTCTTTGTTTGTTTGTGTAGGTGCGTGGGACTTTTGAGGATCCTCCTACTGGATTGATACCTTGGTTCTCAAAAACTGAGGGAAATACTTACGCTACTATTGCTGCATCACCCTTTCCTCTTCAAGGAAAACCAACGCAAGGTCAAGACGTAGCAAGAAGGATTTCTGGCGCCGTTGCCGGGGAGGTCTTCGCTCAAGTCAAGACATACCAAGTACCCATCACAAACTCATCTCCCTCGCATTTACATTATTTGCCATTTGCCTCTCGTTTTCCTCTCCCCCACTTCACCCTTGTCGTTTTCTTCGCCCCTCTTTCGTTCGATCTTGTGTCTCCATGTGCCTTCCTTTTGCTTGCGTCTTTGCTTGCTAGAAGTTTATGGATCCTCATCCACTTGCTAATATTTTTAAGAGATCCAATTATGTTGAACCAATTTCTAGTGAGTTGTGTGCACTAGATTATCTTTATGAGGTTTTGCTTGAAATTCGTGAAACTAAAAATTGTGATGAAGAAATTTATGAAGAGATTCACGATAACCCCTTGAATAAAAAGCATGATTGCAATGATTTTTCTATAAATTCTCTTGATGTCAATTGTTCTAATAATATGCAAAACCCTAAATTTGGGGATGCTAGTTTTGCTATGTGTACTACTTGTTGCAATGAGCATGATTGGGGTGATTCTTCTTATGATCTTGAAAATTTATTTAAGCCCCATGATGAATATGAAGGAAATATGCCCTAGAGGCAATAATAAAGTTATTATTTATTTCCTTATATCATGATAAATGTTTATTATTCATGCTAGAATTGTATTAACCGGAAACATGATACATGTGTGAATACATAGACAAACTTAATGTCACTAGTATGCCTCTACTTGACTAGCTCATTAATAAAAGATGGTTATGTTTCCTAACCATAGACATGAGTTGTCATTTGATTAACGGGATAACATCATTAGGAGAATGATTTGATTGACATGACCCATTCTGTTAGCTTAGCACTTGATCCTTTAGTATGTTGCTATTGCTTTCTTCATGACTTATACATGTTCCTACAACTATGAGATTATGCAACTCCCATTTACCGGAGGAACACTTTGTGTGCTACCAAATGTCACAACATAACTGGGTGATTATAAAGGAGCTCTACAGGTGTCTCCAAAGGTACATGTTGAGTTGGCGTATTTCGAGATTAGGTTTTGTCACTCCGATTGTCAGAGAGGTATCTCTGGGCCCTCTCGGTAATGCACATCACTATAAGCCTTGCAAGCAATGTAATTAATGAGTTAGTTACGGAATGATGCATTACATAACGAGTAAAGAGACTTGCCGGTAACGAGATTGAACTAGGTATTGAGATACCGACGATCGAATCTCGGGCAAGTAACATACTGATGACAAAGGGAACAACATATGTTGTTATGCGGTTTGACCAATAAAGATCTTCGTAGAATATGTAGGAGCCAATATGAGCATCCAGGTTCCGCTATTGGTTATTGACCGGAAACGTGTCTCGGTCATGTCTACATAGTTCTCGAACCCGTAGGGTCCGCACGCTTAAGGTTTCGATGACAGTTATATTATGAGTTCATGAGTTTTGATGTACCGAAGGTTGTTCGGAGTCCCGGTTGTGATTAAGGACATAACGAGGAATCTCGAAATGGTCGAGACATGAAGATTGATATATTGGAAGCCTATATTTGGATGTCGGAAGTGTTCCGGGTGAAATCGGGATTTTACCGGAGTACCGGGGGGTTACCGGAACCCCCTGGGGGCTTAATGGGCCTACATGGGCCTTAGTGGAAATAGAGGGCAGCAATGGGAGTGTGGGGCGCGCCCCCAAGGCCCAAACCGAATTGGTTTAGGGCAAGTGGGCCGGCCCCCCTCTTTCCTTTTCCTCCTCTCCCTTTCCTTCCCCCTTCTCCTAGTCCAACAAGGAAGGAGGGAGTCCTACTCCCGGTGGGAGTAGGACTCCCCATGGCGCGCCCCCTCCTAGGCCGGCCGCCCCCTCCCGCCTTGCTCCTTTATATACGGGGGAAGGGAGGCACCCCATAGACACAACAATTGATCTCTTGATCTCTTAGCCGTGTGCGGTGCCCCTCTCCACCATAGTCCTCCTCGATAATATTGTAGTGGTGCTTAGGCGAAGCCCTGCGACGGTAGAATATCAAGATCGTCACCACGCCGTCGTGCTGACGGAACTCTCCCTTGGCACTTGACTAGATCGGAGTTCGAGGGACGTCATCGAGCTAAACGTGTGCTAGAACTCGGAGGTGTTGTAGTTTTGGTGCTTGATCGGTCGGGCCGTGAAGACGTACGACTACATCAACCGCGTTGTTCTAACGCTTCCGCTTTCGGTATACGAGGGTACATGGACAACATTCTCCCCTCTCATTGCTATGCATCACCATGATCTTGCGTGTGCGTAGGATTTTTTTTAAATTACTACGTTCCCCAACAGTGG
>NC_041389.1:334930473-334936769 GCF_002162155.2 Triticum dicoccoides | reverse complement strand
CTTGAGAGGGGTTGATCGGGATGAGAGACGCAACCCACGAGACAAGGATTTAGACAGCTTCGGACCCCGGGAAACATCATCCGGTAATAGCCCTATATGTTGTTTGAAGCTAGATCTCATTATCATCACGAGGGAGTCACTGTAAACCGGCTCTCCTCTAGTTGTGTCTAGCCCTAGAGATTGTTTCTTTCTCTCTTGTCCCTCTTTGGGGTGCCCTGCCCCTCCTTATATAAGTTAGAGGGGTGGGTTACATGTGGAGTCCAAATAGGATTAGGACTAGCCTATCTTCTACTACAAGCCGGATACAAGTCCGGGTCTTGATTCCTTGTAAGGAAGATATTCCTCACGCCTTTCCTCTTAAGCCGGCCTACCATAACGTAAGCCGGCCTTCTGGCCTTGAGCCTCCTGGGCCCCCGGGTCTTTTCGCTCCTCTGATCCGCTTGCCAGGTCACCCATAAGTCGCCAGGATCGGGCGGGTCACTTAGTGTGTCGTCCAGCCAGAGCGGGTCATTATTGAGTCGCCATGTCCGGCCGGGTTATACTTCCGGCTGGGTTACACCGCAGGGTATATCCCCGACACCTTGACAAGATTTTGAAATAGTTCAAAATGTAATAGTCAAAGAAAGAGTTCTTGCCTGTGCTGCAAAGGTGTGAAATTGAGTAAGACTCAAATCCCGACCACGACAGAAAATAGAAAGAGAATGAAAGTCATTCCCTATGCCTCAGTCATAGGTTTTATAAAGTATACCATGCTACAAACCAGACCTATTGTATACCCTGCCCTGAGTTTGGCAAAGGAGTACAATAATGATCTAGGAGTAGATCACTAGACATTGGTCAAGAATATCCTTAGTAAGGACTAAGGAAATGTTTCTCGATTATGGAGGTGATAAAATAGTTCGTTGTAAAAAGTTACATCGGTGCAAGCTTTTACACTGATACAGATGACTCTAAGTCTCAATCTGGATACATATTGAAAGTTTGAGCAATTAGCTAGAGTAGCTCCGTGCAGAGCATTATAGACATAGAATATTTGCTAAATACATATAGCTCTGAATGTGTCATACCCGTGACTAAACTTCTCTCACAAGCAAAACATGATAACACCGTAGTACTCTTTGGGTGTTAATCACATAAGCGATGTGAACTAGATTATTGACTCTAGTAAACCCTTTGGGTGTTGATCACATGACGATGTGAACTATGGGTATTAATCACATACAGATGTGAATATTGGTGTTAAATCACATGGCGATGTGAACTAGATTATTGACTCTAGTGCAAGTGGGAGACTAAAGGAAATATGCCCTAGAGGCAATAATAAAGTTATTATTTATTTCCTTATATCATGATAAATGTTTATTATTCATGCTAGAATTGTATTAACCGGAAACATGATACATGTGTGGATACATAGACAAACTTAATGTCACTAGTATGCCTCTACTTGACTAGCTCATTAATCAAAGATGGTTATGTTTCCTAACCGTAGACATGAGTTTTCATTTGATTAACGGGATCACATTAGGAGAATGATGTGATTGACATGACCCATTCCATTAGCTTAGCACTTGATCGTTTAGTATGTTGCTATTGCTTTCTTCATGACTTATACATGTTCCTACAACTATGAGATTATGCAACTCCCATTTACCGGAGGAACACTTTATGTGCTACCAAACATCACAACGTAACTAGGTGATTATAAAGGAGCTCTACAGGTGTCTCCAAAGGTACATGTTGAGTTGGCATATTTCGAGATTAGGTTTTGTCACTCCGATTGTCGGAGAGGTATCTCTGAGCCCTCTCGGTAATGCACATCACTATAAGCCTTGCAAGCAATGTAACTAATGAGTTAGTTACGGAATGCTGCATTACATAACGGGTAAAGAGACTTGCCGGTAACGAGATTGAACTAGGCATTGAGACCGACGATCGAATCTCGGGCAAGTAACATACCGATGACAAAGGGAACAACGTATGTTGTTATGCGGTTTGACCGATAAAGATCTTCGTAGAATATGTAGGAGCCAATATGAGCATCCAGGTTCCGCTATTGGTTATTGACCGGAAACGTGTCTCGGTCATGTATACATAGTTCTCGAACCCGTAGGGTCCGCAAGCTTAAGGTTTTGATGACAATTATATTATGAGTTTATGAGTTTTGATGTACCGAAGGTTGTTCAGAGTCCCGGATGTGATTACAGACATGACGAGGAGTCTCGAAATGGTCGAGACATGAAGATTGATATATTAGAAGCCTATATTTGGATGTCGGAAGTGTTTCGGGTGAAATCGGGATTTTACCAGAGTACCGGGGGGTTACCCGAACCCCCCGGGGGCTTAATGGGCCTACATGGGCCTTAGTGGAAATAGAGGGCAGCAAGGGGAGTGTGGGGCGCGCCCCCCCAAGGCCCAAACCGAATTGGTTCAGGGCAAGTGGGCCGCCCCCCCTCTTTCCTTCTCCTCCTCTCCCTTTTCTCCCCCCTTCTCCTAGTCCAACAAGGAAGGAGGGAGTCCTACTCTCGATGGGAGTAGGACTCCCCATGGCGCCCCCCCTCCTAGGCCGGCCGCCCCTCCCCCTTGCTCCTTTATATACGGGGGCAGGGAGGCACCCCATAGACACAACAATTGATCTCTTGATCTCTTAGCCGTGTGCGTTGCCCCCCTCCATCATAGTCCTCCTCGATAATATTGTAGCAGTGCTTAGGCGAAGCCCTGCGACGGTAGAACATCAAGATCGTCACCACGCCGTCGTGCTGACGGAACTCTCCCTCGACACTCGGCTGGATCGGAGTTCAAGGGACGTCATCGAGTTGAACGTGTGCTAGAACTCGGAGGTGCTGTAGTTTCGGTGCTTGATTGGTCGGGCCGTGAAGACGTACGACTAC
Source organism: Triticum dicoccoides (assembly GCF_002162155.2). Lineage (NCBI taxonomy): Eukaryota > Viridiplantae > Streptophyta > Magnoliopsida > Poales > Poaceae > Triticum > Triticum dicoccoides. The sequence continues at coordinate 334,933,878 of NC_041389.1, read as the reverse complement.
ATCAACCACGTTGTTCTAACGCTTCAGCTTTTGGTCTACGAGGGTACGTGGACAACACTCTCCCCTCTCGTTGCTATGCATCACCATGATCTTGCGTGTGCATAGGATTTTTTTTTGAAATTACTACGTTCCCCAACAGAATATGAGATTGATAATAGTTTTTGCAATAATATAAAAAGTGGGTTTGGAAGAGTGTCAACTTTAGATCCCACGTATTTGGAGAATGTCCAATCTTATGGTATTTTTGATAAAAGTGGGTTTGGAGAGGTCATGACTTTAGTTAATGTTAATCCCACTATCTTGGAAGAGTGTCAACTTTGCATGCATATGGATCGTGTTGAGAATATGTTATGTGATAGCTATTTTGTTGAATTTGCTTATGATCCTACATGTAATTATTATGAGAGAGGAAAATATGGTCGTAATTTTTTATCTTACTAAATTAACTCTCGTCATGTTGAGATTGCTATCGTCTCTTTCTTTTTCCTTGCATATGCTAGTTTTTGCTTGCCTTGCAAATTTGTTTGCTTATAATATGCCTATGCATAGGAAGTATGTTAGACTTAGATGTGTTTGTCATGTGTTTCATGATGCTCTCTTTGCGCTTCAATTCTTGTCTTTCATGTGAGCATCATTGTCATCATTATGCCTAGCTAGAGGCATTAAATGATAGCGCTAGTTGTGAGGCAACCCAATTTTATTTGTGTTTTTTGTTTTTGTTTCTGTTTAGTAATAAATTTTGCATCTACCTTCTGTTTAGATGTGTTTTTATGTTTTAATTAGTGTTTGTGCCAAGTAGAACCTATAGGATAACATATGATGATAGTTGATTTGATTCTGCTGAAAAACAGAAACTTTGCGCGCACAAAATTAGTTTTGTTAAATCACAGAAACGTGCTTTTGCGTTGATTATTTTTGATGCTGATCAGTAGACAAATTGTCCAGGACTTCCTATTTTGGTAGGATATTTAGAGTTCCAGAAGTTTGAGTTAGTTACAGATTGCTACAGACTGTTCTGTTTTTGACAGATTCTGCCTTTCGTGTGTTGTTTGCTTATTTTGATGCATCTATGGCTAGTATTAAGTGGTATGAACCATAGAGAACTTGAAATATAGTAGATTTAACACCAAAATAAATAAAGAATGAGTTAATTACAGTACCTTATGTGATGGTTTTGTTTTCTTTCACTAACAGAGCTTATGAGATTTCCTGTTGAGTTTTGTGTTGTGAAGTTTTCAAGTTTTGGGTAAAGATTTGATGGACTATGGAATAAAGAGTAGCAAAAGCCTAAGCTTGGGGATGCCCATGGCACACCAAGATATTCAAGAATAGCCAAAATCCTAATCTTGGGGATGCCCCTGGAAGGCATCCCCTCTTTCGTCTTCGTTCATTGGTAACTTTACTTGGAGCTATATTTTTATTCGCCACATGATATGTGTTTTGCTTGGAGCGTCGTGTATTATATTAGTCTTTTCTTTTTAGTTTACCACAATCATCCTTGCTGTACACACCTTTTGGGAGAATCCTACTTGATTTGAATTTGCTAGAATACTCTATGTGCTTCACTTATATCTTTTGAGCTAGATAGTTTTTGCTCTAGTGCTTCACTTATATCTTTTAGAGCACGGCGGTGGCTTAATTTTGTAGAAATTGCTAGTCTCTCATGCTTCACTTATATTATTTTGAGAGTTTCTTTTATAACAGCATGGTATTTCCTTTGGTTATAAAATTGGTGCTAGAATGGTAGGCATCCAAGTTGGGTATAATAAAAACTATCATAGGAAGTGAATTGGATGCTATGATCAATTTGATACTTGATAATTGTTTTGAGATATGGAGTAGTGATATTAAAGTCATGCTAGTTGGGTGATTATGAATTTAAAGAATGCTTGTGTTGAAGTTAGCAAGTCCCGTAACATGCATGTATGGTTAAAGTTGTGTAACAAATTTGAAGCATGAAGTGTACCTGGATTGTGCATCCTTATGAGTGGCGGTCGGGTACGAGCGATGGTATTTTCCTACCAATCTATCCCTCTAGGAGCATGCGCGTAGTGCTTGGTTTTTGATACTTCTAAATTTTTGCAATAAGTATATGAGTTCTTATGACTAATGTTGAGTCCGTGGATTATACGCACTTTTACCTTTCCACCATTGCTAGCCTCTTCGGTACCGTGCATTGCCCTTTCTCACCTTGAGAGTTGGTGCAAACTTCGCCGGTGCATCCAAACCCCGTGATATGATATGCTCTATCACACATAAACCTCCTTATATCTTCCTCAAAACAGCGACCATACCTACTGCTACGTCTTGAGCTTGCGTTGGTTTTCCTTGTAGAGGAAAGGGTGATGCAACAATAGTAGCGTAAGTATTTCCCTCAGTTTTTGAGAACCAAGGTATCAATCCAGTAGGAGGCTCCTCAAAAGTCCCACGCACCTACACAAACAAACAAAGAACTCGCAACCAACGCAATAAAGGGGTTGTCAATCCCTTCATGGCCACTTGCGAAAGTGAGATCTAATAGAGATAGTATGATAAGAAATATATATTTTTGGTATTTTATAATATAGATGCAAAAAGTAAAGATGTAAATAAAAGTAGATTGGAAGCAAATATGATAAGAGATAGACCCGGGGGCCATACGTTTCACTAGAGGCTTCTCTCAAGATAGCATAAGTATTACGGTGGGTGAACAAATTACTGTCGAGCAACTGATAGAAAAGCGAATAATTATGAGATTATCTAGGCATGATCATGTATATAGGCATCACGTCCGCAACAAGTAGACCGACTCCTGCCTGCATCTACTACTATTACTCCACACATCGACTGACTCCCGCTTGCATCTAGAGTATTAAGTTCATAAGAACAGAGTAACGCCTTAAGCAAGATGACATGATGTAGAGGGATAAACTCATGCAATATGATATAAACCCCATCTTTTTATCCTCGATGGCAACAATACAATACCTGCCTTGCTGCCCCTGATGTCACTGGGAAAGGACACCACAAGATTGAACCCAAAGCTAAGCACTTCTCCCATGGCAAGAAATATCAATCTAGTAGGCCAAACCAAACTGATAATTCGAAGAGACTTGCAAAGATAACTCAATCATACATAAAAGAATTCAGAGGTGATTCAAATATTTCTCATAGATAAACTTGATCATAAACCCACAATTCATCGGATCTCGACAAACACACCGCAAAAAGAGATTACATCAAATAGATCTCCACAAGAGAGGGGGAGAACATTGTATTGAGATCCAAAAAAGAGAGAAGAATCCATCTAGCTAATAACTATGGACCCGAAGGTCTGTGGTAAACTACTCACAACTCATCGGAGGGGCAAGGATGTTGATGTAGAGCCCTCCATGGTCGATTCCCCCTCCGGCGGAGTGCTAGCAA
>NC_041389.1:334929063-334929639 GCF_002162155.2 Triticum dicoccoides | reverse complement strand
CGCCTCGGCTGCTTCTTGACTTGCACTCCAAGTCCTCTGGATCACGTTCGTTCCAAAAATCATGCTCCCGAAGGTTTCATTCCGTTTGGACTCCGTTTGATATTCCTTTTCTTGGAAATACTGAAATAGGCAAAAAAAACAGCAATAAGGGCTGGGCCTCCGGTTAGTAGGTTAGTCCCAAAAATGATATAAATGTGTAAAATAAAGCCCATAAACATCCAAAAGGGGTAATATAATAGCATGGAACAATCAAAAATTATAGATACGTTGGAGACGTATCAAGCATCCCCAAGCTTAATTCCTGCTCGTCCTCGAGTAGGTAAATGATAAAAAAGAAATTTTTGATGTGGAATGCTACCTAGCATAATTATCAATGTAATTTTCTTTATTGTGGCATGAATGTTCAGATCCAAATGATACAAAATAAAAGTTCATATTAACATGAAAATGGTGATACTTCAAGCATACTAATCAAAGTAATCATGTCTTCTCAAAATAACATGGCCAAAGAAAGTTATCCCTACAAAATCATATAGTCTGACTGTTGCTCTATCTTCATCACACAAAGTATTTAAT
>NC_041389.1:334819168-334929053 GCF_002162155.2 Triticum dicoccoides | reverse complement strand
ATGCACAACCCCGATGACAAGCCAAGCAATTGTTTCATACTGTAATAATCTCAAACTCTTTCAACTTTCACGCAATACATGAGCGTGAGCCATGGACATAGCACTATATATGGAGTAGAATGGTGGTTCTGGAGAAGACAAAAAAGGAGAAGATAGTCTCACATCAACTAGGTGTATCAACGGGCTATGGAGATGCCCATTAATATATATCTATGTGAGTGAGTAGGGATTGCCATGCAACGGATGCACTAGAGCTATAAATATATGAAAGCTCAACAAAAGAAACTAAGTGGGTGTGCATCCAACTCGCTTGCTCACGAAGACCTAGGGCATTTTGAGGAAGCCCATCATTGGAATATACAAGCCAAGTTCTATAATGAAAAATGCCCACTAGTATATGAAAGTGACAACATATGAGACTCTCTACAATGAAGATCATGGTGCTATTCTTGAAGCACAAGTGTGGAAAAAGAGATAGTAGCATTGTCCCTTCTCTCTTTTTCTCTCATTTTCTTTTTTCTTTTTCTTTTTCTTTCTTTGGCCTTTCTTTTTTTTCTTTTTTTTTTCTTTGGCCTTTCTCCTTTTTTTCTTCTTTTTTTCTTTTTGTAAAGTCCGAAGTCTCATCCCGACTTGTGGGGGAATCATAGTCTTCATCATCCTTTCCTCACTAGGACAATGATCTAATAATAAAGATCATCACACTTTTATGGATTTACAACTCAAGAATTACAACTCAAAGCTAAAACAAGATATGACTCTATATGAATGCATCCAGCGGTGTACCGGGATATGCAATGAATCAAGAGCGACATGTATGAAAATTATGGAGGTGGCCTTGCCATAAATACAATGTCAACTACATGATCATGCAAAAAGCAATATGACAAAAGTAATGCGTGTCATATGAACGGAACGGTGGAAAGTTGCATGGCAATATATCTCGGAATGGCTATGGAAATGCTATGATAGGTAGGTATGGTGGCTGTTTTGAGGAAGGTATATGGTAGGTGTATGGTACCGGCGAAAGTTGTGCGGCACAAGAGAAGCTAGCAATGGTGGAAGGGTGAGGTGCGTATAATCCATGGGCTCAACATTAGTCAAAAGAACTCATGTACTTGTTGCAAAAATCTAGAAGTCATCAAAAACCAAAGCACTACACACATGCTCCTAGGGGGATAGATTGGTAGGAAAAGACCATCGCTCGTCCCCGACCGCCACTCATAAGGAAGACACTCAATAAATGAAATTGTGCTCCAACTTCATCACAAAGCGGTTCACCATACGTGCATGCTACGGGAATCACAACCCTCAACACAAGTACTTTTCATAATCACCTCAACTAGCATGACTTTAATATCACTACCTCCATATCTCAAAACAATTATCAAGCATCATATTGATCATAGCATCCAATTCTTGACTATGATAGTTTTTATTATACCCAACTTGGATGCTCATCATTCTAGGACCAACTTTATAACCATAGCAAATACCATGCTGTTCTAAAAGACTCTCAAAAATATATCAGTGAAGCATGAGAGACTAGCAATTTCTTCAAAAATTAAGTCACCACCGTGCTCTAAAAAATATAAGTGAAGCACTAGAGCAAAAACTATCAAGCTCAAAAGATATAAGTGAAGCACATAGAGTATTCTAGCAAATCTTAATCAAGTAGGCTTCTACCAAAAGGTGTGTACAACAAGGATTATTGTGGTAAACTAAAAATAAAAGACTAATATAATACACGACACTCCAAGCAAAACACATATCATGTGGCAAATAAAAATATAGCTCCAAGTAAAGTTACCAATGAACGAAGACGAAAGAGGGGATGCCTTCCCGGGGCATCCCCAAGCTTAGGCTTTTGTCTATCCTTGAATATCTTGGGGTTCCATGGGCATCCCCAAGCTTAGGCTCTTTCCACTCCTTATTCAATAGTCCATAAAAGCTTTACCCAGAACTTGAAAACTTCACACCACAAAACTCAACATGAAATCTTATAAGCTCCGTTAGTGAAAGAAAACAAAACCACCACATAAGGTACTGTAATGAACTCATTCTTTATTTATTTTGGTGTTAAACCTACTGTATTCCAACTTCTCTATGGTTTATAAACTATTTTACTAGCCATAGATGCATCAAAATAAGCAAACAACACACAAAAAACAGAATCTGTCAAAAACAGAATAGTCTGTAGCAATCTGTAACTAACGCAAACTTTGGGAACTCTAAAAATCCTACCAAAATAGGAAGTCCTGTAAAATTTGTCTGCTGATCAGCATAAAAAATAATCAACGCAAAAGCACGTTTCTGTGATTTAACAAAACTAATTTTGTGCGCGCAAAGTTTCTGTTTTTCAGCAGAATCAAATCAACTATCATCATAGGTTATCCTATAGGTTCTACTTGGCACAAACACTAATTAAAAGATAAAAACACATCTAAACAGGAGGTAGACTCAAGGTTTATTACTAAACAGGAACAAAAACAAAAAACACAAAGAAAATTGGGTTTCCTCCCAACTAGCGCTATCGTTTAACGCCCCTAGCTAGGCATAAAAGCGAAGATAGATCTAAGTAGTGCCATCTTTGGCACTCAATTCCTCAATAGAGCACTTATAATCTTTAGGGGTTTCTACCTTTTAGCAATGATTAAACCTTTATGCAAAAATTCAAGAAATTTGTCCGTAGCAAAAGGTTCTTTAATGATAGAGAGGCAATTGGGATGAACACTTATGGATTTGAGATCCGCGTCTCCTTTACTAGAAGATTCCCCCTTATTTTTATGAACATAAATAAACTTGGTAGTTTTGGTAGGGGGTTTTGGAGTGTTTTTCATGGAAGAAAATGCGGAATCTAAATTGGTAATGATATCTTCAAGTTTACCAATTCTTTCAGAATCTAGATCTATTTTTTCATTAACTATAGGTTCTTTCTCTTTAAGATTTTTCAAAGTAACTCCAACCCTGGATCCATATTGGGTAATGTGATTATGGATCTTTTTATCCAAATTTTCAATCAACTCAAAAGTGGCCATTTTATTTTCAATAATATCAAGTCGTTGCATCACATGTTCTAAAGTTAAAACCGTTCCATTAACCAAAAGAGGTGGGGGGACAAACAAATCTAACATAGCATTATAAGCATCAAATGTATGGCTACTCAAGAAATCACCTCCGGCAACAGTATCAAGAACACACCTATTCCAAGGAGTGATGCCTACATAAAAATTGTGGAGAAGAACGGAAGTAGAAAGCTTCCTAGTAGATCTATTTTGAGCATTGCAAACTCTATGCCAAGCATCTTTTAAATTTTCTCCCTCCCTTTGCTTAAAATTGAGAATTTCATGTTCGGGAGTAATAACAAGGATATGAGGACTAGCCATAATGACAAGGTAAATGATCTAACACACAAGCGAACAGAAAAAGGCAAGCGAAAGAGAGAGGAGGAGATTGGGAAAGAGAGGGCGAATAAAACGGCAAGGGTGAAGTGGGGGAGAGGAAAACGAGAGGCAAATGGCAAATACTGTAAATGCGAGGGAGGTGAATTTGTGATGGGTACTTGGTATGTCTTGACTTGAGTGCAGACCTCCCCGGCAACGGCGCCAGAAATCCTTCTTGCTACGTCTTGAGCTTGCGTTGGTTTTCCTTGAAGAGGAAAGGGTGATGCAGCAATAGTAGCGTAAGTATTTCCCTCAGTTTTTGAGAACCAAGGTATCAATCCAGTAGGAGGCTCCTCAAAAGTCCCACACACCTACACAAGCAAACAAAGAACTCGCAACCAACGCAATAAATGGGTTGTCAATCCCTTCACGACCAGTTGCGAAAGTGAGATCTAATAGAGATAGTATGATAAGAAATATATATTTTGGTATTTTATAATATAGATGCAAAAAGTAAAGATGCAAATAAAAGTAGATTGGAAGCAAATATGATAAGAGATAGACCTGGGGGGCATATGTTTCACTAGTGGCTTCTCTCAAGATAGCATAAGTATTACGGTGGGTGAACAAATTACTGTCGAGCAATTGATAGAAAAGCGAATAATTATGAGATTATCTAGGCATGATCATGTATATAGGCATCACGTCCGCAACAAGTAGACCGACTCCTACCTGCATCTACTACTATTACTCCACACATCGACTGACTCCTGCTTGCATCTAGAGTATTAAGTTCATAAGAACAGAGTAACGCCTTAAGCAAGATGACATGATGTAGAGGGATAAACTCATGCAATATGATATAAACCCCATCTTTTTATCCTTGATGGCAACAATATAATACGTGCCTTGCTGCCCCTGCTGTCACTGGGAAAGGACACCGCAAGATTGGACCCAAAGCTAAGCACTTCTCCCATGGCAAGAAAGATCAATCTAGTAGGCCAAACCAAACTGATAATTTGAAGAGACTTGTAAAAATAACTCAATCATACATAAAAGAATTCAGAGGAGATTCAAATATTTCTCATAGATAACTTGATCATAAACCCACAATTCATTGGGTCTCGACAAACACACCGCAAAAAGAGATTACATCGAATAGATCTCCATAAGAGAGGGGGAGAACATTGTATTGAGATCCAAAAAAGAGAGAAGAAGCCATCTAGCTAATAACTATGGACCCGAGGGTCTGTGGTAAACTACTCACAACTCATCGAAGGGGCAAGGATGTTGATGTAGAAGCCCTCCGTGGTCGATTCCCCCTCCGGCGGAGCACCGGCGAAGGCTCCAAGATGGGATCTCGCGGATATATAAGGTTACAACGATGGAAATTGTGTTTCTTTAGCTCCCTGGATGTTTTTGGGGTACGTAGGCTTATATAGGAGGAAGAAGTACGTCGGCGGCCGCCCGAGGGGCCCACGAGACAAGGGTCGCGCCCTATAGGGGGGGCACCCTACCCTCTCGTGGCCGCCTCAGCTGCTTCTTGACTTGCACTCCTAGTCCTCTGGATCACGTTCGTTCCAAATATCACGCTCCCGAAGGTTTCACTCCGTTTGATATTCCTTTTCTTCGAAATACTGAAATAGGAAAAAAAACAACAATACGGGCTGGGCCTCCGGTGTCACGCCCAATATGTGACCCTATCCAAAAGGAACTCGAAGGTCCCACCAAGGATAGACCCGCATATTGAAACTCTTTTGCAAGGTGGATATCATTACATCAACATTACATAATAGATGGGGATACATACAAGAGGCATACAATGCCATACGAATACAACATCACAATACATAAGATCACCCTCCGACTACGGATGAAACACAAACAGAAACTCAAATGACATCCACCCTGCTAGCCCAGGCTGCCGACCTGGAACCTATCCCTGATCGAAGAAGCAGAAGAAGAACTCAACGCAAGCAAGCATCGCTCTCGCGTCTTGATCATCGCATAAACCTGTACCTGCAACTGTTGTTGTAGTAATCTGTGAGCCACGAGGACTCAGCAATCCCATTACCATGGGTATCAAGACTAGCAAAGCTTAAAGGGAAAGGAAGGGGTAAAGTGGTGAGGCTGCAGCAGCGACTAAGCATATATGGTGGCTACCATATGCAAATAAGAGCGAGAAGAGAAGCAAAGGAACAATCGTAAACTAGTAATGATCAAGAAGTGATCCTGAACTCCTACTTACGTCAAACATAACCCAAAACCGTGTTCACTTCCCGAACTCCGCCGAAAAGAGACCATCACGGCTACACACGCGGTTGATGCGTTTTAATTCGGATCTGGTGTCAAGTTATCTACAACCGGACATTAACAAATTCCCATCTGCCTATAACCGCAGGCACGGCTTTCGAAAGATTATACCCTGCAGGGGTGTCCCAACTTAGCCCATGACAAGCTCTCGCGATCAACGAAGGAATAGACCTTCTCCCAGGAAGACCCGATCAGACTCGGAATCCCGGTTTACAAGACATTTCAACAATGGTAAAACAAGACCAGCAAGACCACCCGCTGTGTCGACAAATCCTGATAGGAGCTGCACATATCGTGTTCTCAGGGCACACCGGATGAGCAAGACGACGGGTTGGCATAGACCCTGGTTGCCCAAGGGCGCCGGACATCGCTCGGTTTGGACCAACACTTAGACAAGCACTGGCCCGGGGGGGCTAAAATAAAGATGACCCTCGGGCTCCGAAAACCCAAGGGAAAAAGGGCTAGGTGAGGCAAATGGTAAAACCAATGTTGGGCCTTGCTGGAGGAGTTTTATTCAAAGCGAACTGTCAAGGGGGTCCCGTAATTTTTAACATAGATGAAAGTGGCATATTATTAATCTACACAATTTTCTGAGCATTTTACATATATAAATTATTTACATGTGATGCATGGTTTGTGAGTTATTAAATGTATGATGTGTGAGGGGTTTTCTGCAAATTCGTTAATTCACTGGATAAATAGCAAATTCGCAGGACAGGAAAAAAATTAACATTGGGCCAAATCTGGCAGGCCCGAATGTGTACAGGAGAGGGCACTGGGCTGGGGAGCTGCTCACCCATGGGCTTTGGACCGGTCGGTAGAGTAGGAGGCTGGAGCCGGCGGAGCTAGCTGGGCCGAGGCGAAGCCGGCCCAGGCGCGTGCGGTCGAGCGCTGCGGCTGGAGGGGCCCTGGGACTTGGAGGCCGGCCACGCTGGCGCTGCGGTAGCTGGGCTGGGCCGAGGAGGCTGGGCTCTCCTGGCGCTGGCTGGGCCTGCAGCACGGGAGGCCCACACGGGTGCGGTTGCGCGTGTGCCCACACGCACGCACGGAAGAGGAAGGCCGGTCGGTGGCAGATTCCGGCGGGGCGGGGGCGAAGCTCCGGCGACGGAGGGATGGCGAGGAGGCCGGGAACGGATAGATCGGCGCGGGGGCAACCGGATCCGGTGGTTCCCGGCTGGATCCGATGAAGGAGGCGTCGACGGCGAGCTCCACGGGCGGCGGCGGACCTGCGACGGGGACAGAGAGAGACATTGAGATAGGAGAGAGAGAGAGCAAAACGGAGGAGGAGAGGACGACGGAGCAGGGAGGCGGCGAGGCGCCGGCCTGGAAGGTTGCTGGCGGCAGCTCCGGCCTGCGGCGCGGGAGCAGCGAGGCTCCGGCGAGCTGGTCGGCAGGAGGAGATGCGCGGGGAGCGAGCGCTCCCTGGCGGCGCGCGGCTGAGATCCGGGTCCCGAGCGGGCTTCAATGGGCTCCAGATGGGCCTGGCAGGGCCGCGGCGGCGGGGAAGTGGGCAGGGGCGCGCTGCGGACGTGTGGAGGGCTGCGAGTGGCTGCGGGAGGCGGGGAAGGCGACGTGGCGGCGCCCGGTTGGCCGGGGCGACGCCTCAGGTGGCGGTGTAGCCTCTAGGCCGGCGACAAGTGGCGGACGGGAGGTGGCCGGGCGCGGAAAACGAGGCGCCAGCGGCTGGGAGGTTAGGGGAGGCTAGGGGCTAGGGTTGCCCAAATTAGGAAGGAGGGGTGTTTATATAGGGGTAAGGCTAGGGTTAGGGGGGGTTTTGGAGGGGTTTCGGACCCTCGGATCTCGATCTGGCGGCTCCAAACGCGAGGGGGGGGGGTATGTTGGACCTAGGTGGGCTGTGTAGAATGCCTTGGGCTGAGAAGAGAGGGATGAAGTGCGGCCCGGCACGGTTTCCGGATACCGAAAACGTCCGACGTATATACCGACTATATCGCGGTTATATATTTAACGGTTGGGCAGTCAAACGAACTCCGAATGCGATGAAACTTGGTAGGCGCTCCGTCTACACTATAATAAGACCGCACGACAAGTTGAACCCATTCCGAGAGCATTTTTATGCCACTTATAAAATAATATTTCGAAGGTGCCGCGGGCGCGTGCGAGTGCGGTCGGGCTCAGAACAGACAACGGAGAGAACTGGGGAAACCCGAACGGATGCAAGTTTTGAAAAACATGCGGATGAAATGCAGATGATGACATGAGACGAGATGCATAACAAGAACAAAAGGCAAAACAAACGACAAAAACCCAACCACGAAGGAAATATCATATAGCATCTCCGGAAAAGGAAAGAGTTGGAGTTACGAATATGGAAAGTTGTATCCGGGGCGTTACAACACTCCACCACTACGAGAGGATCTCGTCCCGAGATCTAGGATGACACCGGAGGGAAAAGGAAGAGGAAGATAAGCGGTAAAACTAAGTTGCTTCTTCGACCAAAGAGTGACACCAAAGAACCTTGAGAGGTTGAAAAGTTGAAAGAAAGAACACAACGGAATTGAAAACAATTGAGAGCACTGCGGTAGAGAATAGAAACAAGGGGCACCATGTGAACCTTGGAGGTTGCAAAGACACAAATCAGGAGTTTAATGGACAAGAAGGAATTGAAACCACTCTGGTTGAAACGAGATAAGAATGAATAATAATGATATAATTTGGACAGCACTCCGACTGTAAATGGAAGGAATTGAACATGAACTTACAAGATGAGAGGATACTTGATGAGATCAACAACACACTACCTCCGGAACTATTGAAAGAATGGCACAAGGGGTAAGAAAGATTTCAGACAGCTCTCCGGTTGAGGAAGGAGGCAAAACTTGATAAGATGAGGGAACTCGAATAAAAACACGACACACCGGCTAAATGGATAAGCATGAAAATGACATGATCTTGATAAAACGAGATGATGGGTGAAGAGAGCAACATCACATTGCCTCCAAAAGAAGGAATAGAAGATAGATCATTGGAATAACAGAATGAAGAAGAAAATGCCAACTTCTGCCACAATTGAGCTAAGAAAGCACCCTTCCAAGAAGGTTATAACGGAGTTGTTGGAAAAAACCAACAACAAAACAAATAAGCTTGTAGTGGGCTTATGGAAAACATCCCAAAACTATGAGGTGACAACCTGCCACTAACGAAAAACAATTGCTTGTTTGAGGCCAACGAAGGGATGAAAACTTCTTTTAATGAGAGAATAGGAGGAAACTTGGATCATTGATAAGTACCACAAATAGCAACATTCCCAATGGAAGGCTTTAGGTGAAAACTATACCAAGATAACTCCAAAGAAGAGATTGATGGATTTAAAATACCTCGTTCTTGACAATATGTGAATCGCGAAACATGAATGAAAATTGTCAAGAGTGACATAACACCACCTCAAAAGATAAGGTAGAAAGAATTGCACTTTGGAATGCAAGATGAAGAATACTTGAACTCCTCTAAAAAGAATCTCGATGAACACTTCGAGAAGAAATTAAATCCTTGATGAACCATCATGTAGAGCCTCCATGAAGAACTCCGGTAATAAAAGGATGATAGAAAGAAAGAGAGGTTGAAAACACAAGGTGAACCCTTGCAATGATTTAGATGGAGCTTCGCGATGATATACCCGAGAAAACTTGGAACTCCGGAAAGAAAAGATGAATACTAGAACCGAGAATTACTTCATCATGAAGAATCTCCGGAAGAAGGAATTAATCACTTGGATGAAACAATAATAAGAATTATGTTAAGCCTATCCTTCACCAATTTAAATTGATGACAAGCAACGGATTTGGCATACTACTTATTCCTCTTGAAAATGATTAAGAGGGATATAGCGTAGACTTGAGAAGGTCTTGATGGAACCACCAGTGGAATTTGGAAACAAAGAATGAATTGATATGATAACAAAGGAAGTGAAATCTTGAACGAACCACCATGAAAATTGGAAAAGAGAGTAGCAAGGGCACAATTCACCGGAAAGAATTTGAAAACGAATGAAAATACTTGAAGGGATTTAGATACATGAGAAAGAAGAGAACATGAACTGATTAGAGGATATTTGAACGATGCACCGGTAAGATTTGGAGAACGATAGCTACAAGCTGAGGATGAAGAATTATGACATGATGGCCTTCGGAGGTAAGAAATGGAAACAACTCATGACATGCTCCGGATAGGTAAGAAAAGAATTCTCACAATCAAAAACAATTATGAGAGGATGGCATCAATCTAGAACCATGAATCTTGAAGAGAATGGAGCAAGATTTAAGAGAAATCCTTCTTCGGTCTTCAAATTCTCACAATCAAAAACAATTGTTGAGATACTCTGGAAGAATGACAAGCGAAGAGGTTGAGCCAACAATGAAAAATGATTTGAAATTGATCTTGGAAAAGATCTGACTGATGAAATTCATTCTTACGTCAAACTTGGAAAAGAATTTGGGAATGGCTCGAGGAAAATTAGAAGAGTCAGGTAAGATCCTGGGAAAAGACCTGTGGGTTAGGGCCCACTCAAAAGATACACCTTCGAAAAATTAGTTGAAAGGGAAATTGCACCGGCTGAATTAAATGACTTGAATGAGATAACAACCTCGAAATATCTTGAACGGATTGAGAATGGAAACACAAGTCTTGTGAAATATCTTGAGCACTCCAGAACAAATGAATAGCGAGAAGTGAAAGATTAAGAGGTGCACCGGCATGAAAAAGCATTTGACACGAGGAAAGGAATATGATCAACACTGAAAGCTTGAATTGGATCCACCGGAGAAGAATACGAGAATGAAGAATGATGAACTTGAAGCTCGTGAGCATCTTCACGAGGGATCACCGGATCAAAACAATGATTGAAAAGAGTGAAGAGACTTCACATGAATAAATGGATACTTGATTATAATATATGAGTCCTTGAAGAAAAGGGGTGGGAGGGTGGGGAAAAACAAAGACAACTTGGGATGAAGAAAACAAACACCATTGAGAAAACTTAGAATTGATCTTGCAGATGGGGAGAATGATGGGATCATCTCAAAGAGAAGCGCCCCGGTTGGAAAAGAATTAACATGACAACCTCAATGATCAAAAGGATTAGTATTCACATAGAAATATGAGAACACCATTTAGGAAAGGTATGGATTCAACATTTGACTTCGAAGCAACTCGAATACCACAAATAAAACAAAATAAAGGATTTGGCTTGCTGAATAAGCCGGAACAAATACATATGATAGAGATTTACCCAATCCCATATCATGCATCTGTCGGAAAGATATTCTAGGATCTACTTGAATTCCCACCTATAAACTCCCGAAACTTTCTGGTTATGCAATCTGGTGTTGGGGATACAGGGGAAGCAATATATCTCACCCAAACTAACAATCCCTACATCCAGCTGTATCCATCCGTCAACACATAACCAAGAAACCTTCGGAAATCGTGTACCTCAACCTTCGAAAAGCATCCGTTATACTAGTTATGGCAATACTCCCGAACTCCCCAGTACTGGGTGATGTTGAGGTTATCTCACCAACAACTGCATAAAAGAGATTTTTGATGTCGGCAAAACTCAGGTATTCCAGAACTGCAACGATAAAATTGTGACGACAACACCTCAGAGCTCAACTCCCTGGGTCAATGCCACATAATAGACAGGAGGCACCAAGAACAATGTTCTCGTCACAAAACCATCGGAACGATTCCAAGATACCCACGTGATCCTAATTTTTTTTAGTGAAATTTGAGGAGAGGAAAGTCAAAACATCTACGTCAGGAGACCTCACCAGAGCGACGAAGGGGGCTGAGGAGTAAAAAGAATCCTACTCTCCGATATATATATATATATAATCCTAAGACTCAAAATAGTTTTTTTTCTAGACTCAACAATGGCCAACAATCAAGGGGGGCTCCTATGGTCGGTCGAGGCTCTGATACCAACTTGTCACGCCTAATATGCGACCCTATCCAAAAGGAACTCGAAGGTCCCACCAAGGATAGACCCGCATATTGAAACGCTTTTGCAAGGTGGATATCATTACATCAACATTACATAATAGATGGGGATACATACAAGAGGCATACAATGCCACACGAATACAACATCACAATACATAAGATCACCCTCCGACTACGGATGAAACACAAACAGAAACTCGAACGACATCCACCCTGCTAGCCCAGGCTGCCGACCTGGAACCTATCCCTGATTGAAGAAGCAGAAGAAGAACTCAACACAAGCAAGCATCGCTCTCGCGTCATGATCATCGCATAAACCTGTACCTGCAACTGTTGTTATAGTAATCTGTGAGCCACGAGGACTCAGCAATCCCATTACCATGGGTATCAAGACTAGCAAAGCTTAAAGGGAAAGGAAGGGGTAAAGTGGTGAGGCTGCAGCAGCGACTAAGCATATATGGTGGCTACCATACGCAAATAAGAGCGAGAAGAGAAGCAAAGGAACGGTCGTCAACTAGTAATGATCAAGAAGTGATCCTGAACTCCTACTTACGTCAAACATAACCCAAAACCGTGTTCACTTCCCGGACTCCACCGAAAAGAGACCATCACGGCTACACTCGCGGTTGATGCGTTTTAATTCGGATCTGGTGTCAAGTTATCTACAACCGGACATTAACAAATTCCCATCTACCTATAACCGTAGGCACGACTTTCAAAAGATTATACCCTGCAGGGGTGTCCCAACTTAGCCCATGACAAGCTCTCGCAATCAACGAAGGAATAGACCTTCTCCCAGGAAGACCCGATCAGACTCAGAATCTCGGTTTACAAGACATTTCGACAATGGTAAAACAAGACCAGCAAGACCGCCCGCTGTGCCGACAAATCCTGATAGGAGCTGCACATGTCTCGTTCTCAGGGCACACCGGATGAGCAAGACGACGGGTTGGCATAGACCCTGGTTGCCCAGGGGGCGCTGAACATCGCTCGGTTTGGACCAACACTTAGACAAGCACTGGCCCGGGGGGCTAAAGTAAAGATGACCCTCGGGCTCCGGAAACCCAAGGGAAAAAGGGCTAGGTGAGGCAAATGGTAAAACCAATGTTGGGCCTTGCTGGAGGAGTTTTATTCAAAGCGAACTGTCAAGGGGGTCCCATAAATCACCCGACCACGTAAGGATCGCAAAATCGGGGAACATAACACCGATATGACGGAAACTAGGGCGGCAAGAGTGGGACAAAACACCAGTCATAAGGCCGAGCCTTCCACCCTTTACCAAATATATAGATGCATTAATAATATAAGAGATATTGTGATATCCCAACAAAATCCTGTCCACCATGGAGCAATCTTCAACTTCACCTGCAACTAGCAACGCTATAAGAGGGCTGAGCAAAGCGGTAACATAGCCAAGCAACGGTTTGCTAGAGAGGGTGTCAAAGGTTAGAGGTTCATGGCAATTTTGGATGGCTTGAATAAGCAGGTGATAGGTAGCGCAACATAGTGATAGAACGAAGCAACTAGCATAGCAATGATAGTAGTGAGATCCAGGGTAGCGGTCATCTTGCCTGAAATCCCGCTAGGAAGAAGAACGAGTCCATGAAGAAGACGAACGGGAGCAGTCGAACGAATCCTCACAATCGCAACATTACTGGAACTAAGAAGGAACACCGGAAAGAAACAAACAACATGGTAAATGCACAAGCATAAACATGGCATGATGCACAAGCAAGTATGATGCATGTCCGGTTTAATGAGGCATGGCATGCCAAAGTGCACAAACAATACTACAAATTAAGTGGAGCTCAATATGCAACGAGTTGCATATTGAAGAAACACCACATGCAAGTATTTAGTTCTCTCTCGTTTTGTACCCAACAATATTAAATGTTATTAAACATGGCAAGGGGTGAAGCACATGAAAAACTACCTATCTAGACAAGTTTAAATGAGGCCGGAATAATAAACAACAAGTCCGGAAAATTCCCATATGCATATTTTAGATTCGGTACTGTTCTGCCCTAAACACAATTTTAATGTTGTTAACCAGCAACATAAAGTGGACCACGTTAAACTAGGCATTTTTCCACCCCATTTACATATAAAGTTTATTTAAAACGGAGCTACGGTTATTTAGTAATGAAATAAATCATTTTAGCATGGCATTATGCAAAATAAACACAAACAGCATGTTAAACATTTTTAACATAGATGAAAGTGGCATATTATTAATCTACACAATTTTCTGAGCGTTTTACATATTTAATTATTTACATGTGATGCATGGTTTGTGAGTTATTAAATGTATGATGTATGAGGGGTTTTCTGCAAATTTGTTAATTCACTGGATAAATAACAAATTCGTAGGACAGGAAAAAAAACATTGGGCCGAATCTGGCAGGCCCGAATGTGTACAGGAGAGGGCACTGGGCTGGGGAGCTGCTCACCCATGGGCTTTGGCCCGGTCGGTAGAGCAGGAGGCTGGAGCCGGCGGAGCTAGCTGGGCCAAGGCGAAGCCGGCCCGAGCGCTTGCGGTCGAGCGCTGCGGCTGGAGGGGCGCTGGGACTTGGAGGCCGGCCACGCTGGCGCTGCGGTAGCTGGGCTGGGCCGAGGAGGCTGGGCTCTCCTGGCGCTGGCTGGGCCTGCAACACGGGAGGCCCACGCGGGTGCGGGTTGCGCGTGTGCCCACACGCACGCACGGAAGAGGAAGGCCGGTCGGTGGCGGATTCCGGCGGGGCGGGGGCGAAGCTCCGGCAACGGAGGGATGGCGAGGAGGCCGGGAACGGATAGATCGGCGCGGGGGCAACCGGATCCGGTGGTTCCCGGCCGGATCCGATGAAGACGGCGTCGACGGCGAGCTCCACGGGCGGCGGCGGACCTGCGACGGGGACAGAGAGAGACGTTGAGACAGGAGAGAGAGAGAGCAAAACGGAGGAGGAGAGGACGACGGAGCAGGTAGGCGGCGAGGCTCCGGCCTGGAAGGTTGCTGGCGGCGGCTCCGGCCTGCGGCGCAGGAGCAGCGAGGCTCCGGCGAGCTGGTCGGCAGGAGGAGACGCGCGGGGAGCGAGCGCTCCCTGGCGGCGCGCGGCTGAGATCCGGGCCCCGAGCGGGCTTCAATGGGCTCCAGATGGGCCTGGCAGGGCCGCGGCGGCGGGGAAGTGGGCAGGGGCGTGCTGGGGACGCGTGGAGGGCTGCGAGTGGGTGCGGGAGGCGGGGAAGGCGACGTGGCGGCGCCCGGTTGGCCGGGGCGACGCCTCAGGTGGCAGCGCAGCCTCTGGGCCGGCGACAAGTGGCGGACGGGAGGTGGCCGGGCGCGGAAAACGAGGCGCCGACAACTGGGAGGTTAGGGGAGGCTAGGGGCTAGGGTTGCCCAAATTAGGAAGGAGGGGTGTTTATATGGGGGTAAGGCTAGGGTTGGGGGGTTTTGGAGGGGTTTCGGACCCTCGGATCTCGATCTGGCGGCTCCAGACGCGAGGGGGGGGGGTTATGTTGGAAGTAGGTGGGCTGTGTAGAATGCCTTGGGCTGAGAAGAGAGGGATGAAGTGCGGCCCGGCACGGTTTCCAGATACCGAAAACGTCCGACGTATATACCGACTATATCGCGGTTATATATTTAACGGTTGGGCAGTCAAACGAACTCCGAATGCGATGAAACTTGGCAGGCGCTCCGTCTACACTATAATAAGACTGCACGACAAGTTGCAACCCATTCCGAGAGCATTTTTATGCCACTTATAAAATAATATTTCGAAGGTGCCGCGGGCACGTGCGAGTGTGGTCGGGCTCAGAACGGACAACGGAGAGAACTGGGGAAACCCGAACGGATGCAAGTTTTGAAAAACATGCGGATGAAATGCAGATGATGACATGAGACGAGATGCATAACAAGAACAAAAGGCAAAACAAACGACAAAAACCCAACCACGAAGGAAATATCATATAGCATCTCCGGAAAAGGCAAGAGTTGGAGTTACGAATATGGAAAGTTGTATCCGGGGCGTTACATCCGGTTAGTAGGTTAGTCCCAAAAATGATATAAATGTGTAAAATAAAGCCCATAAACATCCAAAAGGGGTAATATAATAGCATGGAACAATCAAAAAGTATAGATACGTTGGAGACGTATCACCTACCTATTATGGCATTTCCATAGCCATTCTGAGATATATTGCCATGCAACTTTCCACCGTTCTGTTTATCATCATGACATACATTACTTTTGTCATATTGCCATTGCATGATCATGTAGTTAACATTGTATTTGTGGCAAAGCCACCATGCATAATTTTTCATACATGTCACTCTTCATTCATTGCACCATCCCGGTATACCGCCGGAGGCATTCATATAGAGTCATTTCTTGTTCTAGTTTCGAGTTGTAATTCATGTGTTGTAATCAATAAAAGTGTGATGATCATCATTATTAGAGCATTGTCCCAAAAAAAGAAGAAGAAAAAAAGAAAAAAAGGGGCAATGTTACTATCTCCTTTTCCACACTTGTGCTTCAAAGTAGCACCATTTTCTTCATATAGTGAGTCTCATATATTGTGCTTCAAAGTAGCACCATGTTTTTCATATAGAGAGTCTCATATGTTGTCACTTTCATATACTAGTGGGAATTTTTCATTATAGAACTTTGCTTGTATATACCTACGATGGGCTTCCTTAAATGCCCTAGTCTTCGTGAGCAAGCAAGTTGGATGCACACCCACTAGTTTTTTTTGTTGAGCTTTCATTCATTTATAGCTCTAGTGCATCTGTTGCATGGCAATCCCTACTCCTCATGTTGACATCAATTGATGGGTATCTCCATAGCCCGTTGATTATCCTCATCAATGTGAGACTTTCTCCTTTTTTGTCTTCTCCACACAATCCCCATCATCATATTCTATTCCACCCATAGTGCTATATCCATGGCTCACGCTCATGTATTACGTGAAAGTTGAAAAAGTTTGAGATTATTTAAGTACGAAACAATTGCTGGGCCATCAGGGGTGTAGAATTTAGGAACAATTTTGTGTGACGAAAATGAAGCATAGCCTAACTATATGATTTTGTAGGGATGAACTTTCTTTGGCCATGTTATTTTGAGAAGACATGATTGCTTTGATTAGTATGCTTGAAGTGTTACTATTTCTTATGTCAATATGAACTTTTATTTTGAATCATTTGGATCTGAACATTCACGTCACAATAAGGAAAATTACGTTGATAATTATGCTAGGTAGCATTCCACATCAAAAATTCTGTTTTATCATTTACCTACTCGAGGACGAGCAGGAATTAAGCTTCAGGATGCTTGATACATCTCCAACGTATCTATAATTTTTTATTGTTCCATGCTATTATATTACCCCTTTTGGATGTTTATCAAATTTATTTTACACATTTATATCATTTTTGGGACTAACCTACTAACCGGAGGCCCAGCCCGTATTGCTGTTTTTTTTGCCTATTTTAGTATTTTGAAGAAAAGGAATATCAAACAGAGTCCAAAAAGAATGAAACCTTCGGGAGCATGATTTTTGGAACGAACGTGATCCAGAGGACTTGGAGTGCAAGTCAAGAAGCAATCGAGGCGGCCAGGAGATAGGAGGGTGCGCCCCTGTCTCCTGGGCCCCTCAGGCGGCCACTGACGTACTTCTTCCTCCTATATATACCTATGTACCCCGAAAACATCCAGGGAGCCAACGAAAAACAATTTCCACCACCGTAACCGTCTGTATCCGCGAGATCCCATCTTGGAGCCTTCGCCGGCGCTCCGCCGGAGGGGGAATCGACCACGGAGGGCTTCTACATCAACATCCTTGCCCCTCCGATGAGTTGTGACTAGTTTACCACAGACCTTTGGGTCCATAGTTATTAGCTAGATGGCTTCTTCTCTCTTTTTGGATCTCAATAAAATGTTCTCCCCCTCTCTTGTGGAGATCTATTCAATGTAAACTCTTTTTGCAGTGTGTTTGTCGAGATCTGATGAATTGTGGGTTTATAATCAAGTTTATCTATGAGAATATTTGATTCTTCTCTGAATTCTTTTATGTATGATTGAGTTATCTTTGCAAGTCTCTTCGAATTATCAGTTTCGTTTGGCCTACTAGATTGATCTTTCTTGCCATGGGAGAAGTGCTTAGCTTTGGGTTCAATCTTGCGGTGTCCTTATCCAGTGACAGAAAAGGTTGCAAGGCACGTATTGTATTGTTGCCATCAAGGATAAAAAGATGGGGTTTATATCATATTGCATGAGTTTATCCCTCTACATCATGACATCTTTCTTAATGCGTTACTCTGTTCTTATGAACTTAATACTCTAGATGCATGCTGGATAGCGGTCGATGTGTGGAGTAATAGTAGTAGATGCAGGCAGGAGTCGGTCTAATTGTCACAGACGTGATGCCTATATACATTATCATGCCTAGGTAATCTCATAATTATTCGCTTTTCTATCGATTGCTCGACAGTAATTTGTTCACCCACCGTAATACTTATGCTATCTTGAGAGAAGCCACTAGTGAAACCTATGGCCCCGGGTCTATATTTTATCATATAAGCTTTCAATATCTACTTTTACTTGCATCTTTACTTTTTACATCTATATTATAAAATACCAAAAATATATTTATCTTACCATACTATCTCTATCAGATCTCACTTTTGCAAGTGGCTGTGAAGGGATTGACAACCCCTTTATTGCGTTGGTTGCAAGTTCTTTGTTTGTTTGTGTAGGTGTGTGGGACTTTTGAGGAGCCTCTGTTGGGGAACATAGCAAAAAATAAAAAATTTATACGCATCACCAAGATCAATCTATGGAGTCATCTAGCAACGAGAGAGAGGAGTGCATCTACATACCCTTGTAGATCGTGAGCGGAAGCGTTCAAGAGAACGGGGTTGAAGGAGTCGTACTCGTTGTGATCCAAATCACCGATGATCATAGCGCCTAACGGATGACACCTCCGTGTTCAACACACGTATGGTTGGGGAAGACTTCTCCTCCTTCTTGATCCAGCAAGGGGGAAGGAGAGGTTGATGGAGATCCAGCAGCACGACGGCGTGGTGGTGGAAGGAGCGGTGATCTCGGCAGGGCTTCGCCAAGCTCGGCGAGAGGGAGAGGTGTTACGAGGGGAGAGGGAGGCGCCAGGGACTAGGGTGCGCAGCCCTCCCTCCCCCCTCTTTATATAGGGGCCCTGGGGGCGGCGTGGTGGTGGAAGCAGCAGTGATCTCGGCAGGGCTTCGCCAAGCTGAGCGAGAGGGAGAGGTGTTACGAGGGGAGAGGGAGGCGCCAGGGACTAGGGTGCGCATCCCTCCCTCCCCCCTCTTTATATAGGGGCCCTGGGGGGGCGCCGGCCCCCTAGAGATTGAATCTCAAGGGGGGGCGGCCAAGGGGGGACTTGCCCCCCAAGAAAAGTGGGGCGTCCCCACCCCTAGGGTTTCCAAACCTAGGCGCAGGGGAGGCCCAAGGGGGCGCACCAGCCCACCAGGGGCTGGTTCCCTTCCCACTTCAGCCCATGTGGCCCTCCAGGATAGGTGGCCCCACCCGGTGGACCCCCGGGACCCTTCCGGTGGTCCCGGTATAATACCAGTGACCCCGAAACTTTCCCGATGGCCGAAACTGGACTTCCTATATACAAATCTTCACCTCCGGACCATTCCGGAACTCCTCGTGACGTCTAGGATCTCATCCAGGACTCCTAACAACTTCCGGGTTACCGCATACTAATATCTCTACAACCCTAGCGTCACCGAACCTTAAGTGTGTAGACCCTACGGGTTCGGGAGACACGGAGACATGACTGAGACGACTCTCCGGCCAATAACCAACAGCGGGATCTGGATACCCATATTGGCTCCCACATGTTCCACGATGATCTCATCGAAATGAACCACGATGTTGAGGATTCAAGTAATCCCGTATACAATTCCCTTTGTCAATAGGTACGTTACTTGCCCGAGATTCGATCGTCGGTATCCCAATACCTCGTTCAATCTCGTTACCGGCAAGTCACTTTACTCGTACCGTAATGCATGATCCCGTGACCAACCACTTGGTCACTTTGAGCTCATTTTGATGATGCATTACCGAGTGGGCCCAGAGATACCTCTCCGTCATACTGAGTGACAAATCCCAGTCTCGATCCATGTCAATCCAATAGACACTTTCGGAGATACTTGTAGTACACCTTTATAGCCACCCAGTTACGTTGTGACGTTTGGTACACCCAAAGCACTCTTACGGTATCCGGGAGTTACACGATCTCATGGTCTAAGGAAATGATACTTAACATTAGAAAAGCTCTAGCAAAACGAACTACAGGATCTTGTGCTATGCTTAGGATTGGGTCTTGTCCATCACATCATTCTCCCAATGATGTGATCCCGTTATCAATGACATCCAATGTCCATGGTCAGGAAACCATAACCATCTATTGATAAACGAGCTTGTCAACTAGAGGCTCACTAGGGACATGTTGTGGTCTATGTATTCACACATGTATTATGATTTCCGGATAACACAATTATAGCATGAACAATAGACAATTATCATGAACAAGGAAATATAATAATAACCATTTTATTATTGCCTCTAGGGCATATTTCCAACAGTCTCCCACTTGCACTAGAGTTAGTAATCTAGTTACATTGTGATGAATCGAACACCCATAGAGTTCTGGTGTTGATCATGTTTTGCTCGCGGAAGAGGTTTAGTCAACGGATCTGCGACATTCAGATTTGTGTGCACTTTACAAATATCTATGTCTCCATCTTGAACATTTTCACGAATGGAGTTGAAGCAACGCTTGATGTGTCTGGCCTTCTTGTGAAACCTGGGCTCCTTGGCAAGGGCAATGGCTCTAGTGTTGCCACAGAAGAGAGTCATCGGCCCTGACGCATTGGGAATAACTCCTAGGTCGGTAATGAACTCCTTCATCCAGATTGCTTCATGTGCTGCCTCTGAGGCTGCCATGTACTCCGTAGATCCCGCCACGACGCTTTGCTTGCAACTGCACCAGCTTACTGCCCCACCATTCAAAATATACACGTATCCGGTTTGTGACTTTGAGTCATCCAGATTTGTGTCGAAGCTAGCGTCGAGATAACCCTTTACGACGAGCTCTTCATCACCTCCATATACGAGAAACATATCCTTAGTCCTTTTTAGCTACTTCAGGATATTCTTGACCGCTGTCCAGTGTTCCGTGCCGGGATTACTTTGGTACCTTCCTACCAAACTTACGGCAAGGTTTACATCAGGTCTGGTACACAACATGGCATACATAATAGACCCTATGGCCGAGGCATAGGGGACGACACTCATCTTTTCTCTATCTTCTGCCGTGGTCGGACATTCAGCCGAGCTCAATTTGACACCTTGCAGCATAGGCAAGAATCCCTTCTTGGACTGATCCATATTGAACTTCTTCAATATCTTATCAAGGTATGTGCTTTGTGAAAGACCTATGAGGCGTCTTGATCTATCTCTATAGATCTTGATGCCTAATATGTAAGCAGCTTCTCCAAGGTCCTTCATTGAAAAACACTTATTCAAGTAGGCCTTAATGCTGTCCAAAAGTTCTATATCATTTCCCATCAAAATTATGTCATCTACATATAATATGAGAAATGCTACAGAGCTCCCACTCACTTTCTTGTAAACGCAGGCTTCTCCATAAGTCTGCATAAACCCAAACGATTTGATCATTTCATTAAAGTGAATGTTCCAACTCTGAGATGCTTGCACCATCCCATATATGGAGCGCTGGAGCTTGCATACCTTGTTAGCATTCTTAGGATCGACAAAACCTTCTGGCTGCATCATATACAATTCTTCCCTAAGAAAGCCGTTAAGGAATGCCGTTTTGACGTCCATTTGCCATATCTCATAATCATAGTATGCGGCAATTGCTAACATGATTCGGACGGACTTCAGCTTCGCTACGGGTGAGAAGGTCTCATCGTAGTCAACCCCTTGAACTTGTCGATAACCCTTAGTGACAAGTTGAGCTTTATAGATGGTAACATTACCATCTGCGTCCGTCTTCTTCTTAAAGATCCATTTGTTTTCTATCGCTCGCTGATCATCGGGCAAGTCTGTCAAAGTCCATACTTTGTTTTCATACATGGATCCTATCTCGGATTGCATGGCTTCAAGCCATTTGTTGGAATTTGGACCCGCCATCGCTTCTTCATAGTTCGAAGGTTCACCGTTGTCTAACAACATGATTTCCAGGACAGGGTTGCCATACCATCCTGGTGTGGAACGTGTCCTTGTGGACCTTCGAAGTTCAGTAGCAACTTGATCCTAAGTACCTTGATCATCATCATTAACTTCCTCTCTAGTCGGTGCAGGCACCACAGGAACATCTTCCTGAGCTACGCTACTTTCCGGTTCAAGAGGTAGTACTTCATCGAGTTCCACTTTCCTCCCACTTACTTCTCCAGAGAGAAATTCTTTCTCCAGAAAGGACCCGTTCTTGGCAACAAAGATCTTGCCTTCGTATCTGAGGTAGAAGGTATACCCAATGGTTTACTTAGGGTATCCTATGAAGACGCATTTTTCCGACTTGGGTTCGAGCTTTTCAGGTTGAAGTTTCTTGACATAAGCATCACATCCCCAAACTTTTAGAAACGATAGCTTAGGTTTCTTCCCAAACCATAATTCGTATGGTGTCGTCTCAACGGATTTAGACGGTGCCCTATTTAAAGTGAATGTAGCTGTCTCTAGAGCGTATCCCCAAAATGATAGCGGTAAATCGGTGAGTGACATCATAGATCGCACCATATCCAATAGAGTGCGATTACGACTCGGACACACCGTTACGCTGAGGTGTTCCAAGCGGCATGAGTCATGAAACGATTCCACATTTCCTTAAGTGCATACCAAATCCGTGACTTAAATATTCTCCCCCACGATCTGATCGTAAGAACTTTATCTTTCGGTCACGTTGATTCTCTACCTCACTCTAAAATTCCTTGAACTTTTCAAAGGTCTCAGACTTGTGTTTAATCAAGTAGACATACCCATATCTACTCAAGTCGTCAGTGAGAGTGAGAACATAACGATAGCCTCCGCGAGCCTCAACGCTCATTGGACCGCACACATCAGTATGTATGATTTCCAATAATTTGGTTGCTCGCTCCATTGTTCCGGAGAACGGAGTCTTGGTCATTTTTCCCATAAGGCATGGTTCACACGTGTCAAATGATTCGTAATCAAGAGACTCCAAAAGTCCATCAGCATGGAGCTTCTTCATGCGTTTGACACCAATATGACCAAGGCGGCAGTGTCACAAGTATGTGGGACTATCATTATCAACCTTACATCTTTTGGTATTCACACTATGAATATGTGTAACATCATGTTCGAGATTCATTAAGAATAAACCATTAGCCAGCGGGGCATGACCATAAAACATATCTCTCACATAAATAGAAAAACCATTATTCTTGGATTTAAATGAGTAGCCATCTCGTATTAAACGAGATCCAGATACAATGTTCATGCTCAAAGCTGGCACTAAATAACAATTATTGAGGTTTAAAACTAATCCCGTAGGTAAATGTAGAGGTAGCGTGCCGATGGCGATCACATCGACCTTGGAACCATTCTCGACGCGCATCGTCACCTCGTCCTTCGCCAGTCTCCGCTTATTCCGCAGCTCCTGTTTTGAGTTACAAATATGAGCAACCGCACCGGTATCAAATACCCAGGAGCTACTATGAGTACTGGTAAGGTACACATCAATTACATGTATATCACATATACCTTTGGTGTTGCCGGCCTTCTTGTCCGCTAAGTACTTGGGGCAGTTCTACTTCCAGTGTCCGCTTCCCTTGCAATAAAAGCACTCAGTCTCAGGTTTGGGTCCTTGCTTTGGCTTCTTCCCGGCAACTGGCTTACCGGGCGCGGCAACTCCCTTGCCGTCCTTCTTGAAGTTCTTCTTACCCTTGCCTTTCTTGAAACTAGTGGTTTTATTGACCATCAACACTTGATGTTCCTTTTTGATCTCCACCTCCGCTGATTTCAGCATTGAATATACCTCAGGAATGGTTTTCACCATCCCCTGCATATTGAAGTTCATCACAAAGCTCTTGTAGCTAGGTGGGAGCGACTGGAGGATTCTGTCGACCACCGCGTCATCCGGGAGATTAAATCCCAGTTGAGATAAGCGGTTGTGCAACCCAGACATTTTGAGTATGTGCTCGCTGACAGAACCATTCTCCTCCATCTTACAACTGTAGAACTTTTCAGAGACTTCATATCTCTCGACCCGCGCGTGAGCTTGGAAAACCATTTTCAGCTCTTGGAACATCTCATATGCTCCGTGCTGCTCAAAACGCTTTTGGAGTCCCGGTTCTAAGCTGTAAAGCATGCCGCACTGAACCAGGGAGTAATCATCACTACGCGACTACCAGGCGTTCATAACGTCTTGAGTTGCTGGGAAAACGGGTGCTTCACCTAGCGGTGCATCTAAGACATATGCTTTCTTGGCAGCTATGAGGATGATCCTCAAGTTCCGGACCCAGTCCGTATAGTTGCTGCCATTGTCTTTCAGCTTGGTTTTCTCTAGGAACGCATTGAAGTTGAGGGCAACATTAGCGTGGGCCATTTGATCTACAAGACATATTGCAAAGATTTTAGACGTTCATGATAATTAAGTTCAACTAATCAAATTATATAATGAACTCCCACTCAGATAGACATCCCTCTAGTCATCTAAGTGATCCATGATCCGAGTCAGCTAGGCCGTGTCCGATCATCACGTGAGACGGACTAGTCATCATCGATGAACATCTTCATGTTGATCGTATCTTCTATATGACTCATGTTCGACCTTTCGGTCTCTTGTGTTCCGAGGCCATGTCTGTACATGCTAGGCTCGTCAAGTCAACCTAAGTGTTTTTCATGTGTAAATCTGGCTTACACCCGTTGTATGTGAACGTTAGAATCTATCACACCCGATCATCACGTGGTGCTTTGAGACAACGAACTTTCGCAACGGTGCATAGTTAGGGGAAACACTTTCTTGAAATTATTATGAGGGATCATCTTATTTACTACCATTGTACTAAGAAAATAAGAAGCAAAAACATGATAAACATCACATGCAATCAAATAGTGACATGATATGGCCAATATCATTTTGCTCCTTTTGATCTCCATCTTCGGGGCGCCATGATCATCATCGTCACCGGCATGACACCATGATCTCCATCATCATGATCTCCATCATCATGTCTTCATGAAGTTGTCACGCCAACGATTACTTCTACTTCTATGGCTAACATTTTTAGCAATAAAGTAAAGTAATTACATGGCGTTATTCAATGACAAGTAGGTCATACAAAAAATAAAGAGAACTCCTATGGCTCCTGCCGGTTGTCATACTCATCGACATGCAAGTCGTGATTCCTATTACAAGAACATGACCAATCTCATACATCACATATATTTCATTCATCACATCCTTTTGGCCATATCACATCACAAGGCATATGCTGCGAAAACAAGTTAGACGTCCTCTAATTGTTGTTGCATGTTTTTTACGTGGCTGCTATAGGTTTCTAGAAAGAACATTTCTTACCTACGCCAAAACCACAACGTGATATGCCAATTTCTATTTACCCTTCATAAGGACCCTTTTCATCGAATCCGGTCCGACTAAAGTGGGAGAGACAGACACCCGGTAGCCACCTTATGCAACTAGTGCATGTCAGTCAGTGGAACCTGTCTCACGTAAGCGTATGTGTAAGGTCGGTCCGGGCCACTTCATCCCACAATGCCGCCGAAACAAGATAAGACTAGTAGTGGCAAGAAAATTGACAAAACCAACACCCACAACAATTTTGTGTTCTACTCGTGCATAGAAACTACGCATAGACCTAGCTCATGATGCCACTGTTGGGGAACGTAGCAGAAAATAAAAAATTTCTACGCATCACCAAGATCAATCTATGGAGTCATATAGCAACGAGAGAGAGGAGTGCATCTACATACCCTTGTAGATCGCGAGAGGAAGCGTTCAAGAGAACGGGGTTGAAGGAGTCGTACTCGTCGTGATCCAAATCACCGATGATCCTAACGCCGAACGGACGGCACCTCCCCGTTCAACACACATATGGTTGGGGAAGACGTCTCCTTATTCTTGATCCGGCAAGGGGGAAGGAGAGGTTGATGGAGATCCAGCAGCACGATGGCGTGGTGGTGGAAGCAGCGGTGATCTCGGCAGGGCTTCGCCAAGCTCAGCGAGAGGGAGAGGTGTTACGAGGGAAGAGGGAGGCGCCAGGGACTAGGGTGCGCAGCCCTCCCTCCCCCCTCTTTATATAGGGGCCCTGGGGGGGCGCCGGCCCCCTAGAGATTGAATCTCAAGGGGGGGCGGCCAAGGGGGGGACTTGCCCCCCAAGCCAAGTGGGGCGCCCCCCACCCCTAGGGTTTCCAACCCTAGGCGCAGGGGAGGCCCAAGGGGGGCGCACCAGCCCACCAGGGGTTGGTTCCCTTCCCACTTCAGCCCATGTGGCCCTCCGGGATAGGTGGCCCCACCCGGTGGACCCCTGGGACCTTTCCGGTGGTCCCGGTACAATATCGGTGACCCCGAAACTTTCCCGATGGCCGAAACTGGACTTCCTATATACAACTCTTCACCTCCGGACCATTCCGGAACTCCTCGTGACATCCGGGATCTCATCCAGGACTCCAAACAACTTTCGGGTTACCGCATACTAATATCTCTACAACCCTAGTGTCACCAAACCTTAAGTGTGTAGACCCTACGGGTTCTGGAGACACGCAGACATGACCGAGATGACTCTCCGGCCAAGAACCAACAGCGGGATCTGGATACCCATGTTGGCTCCCACATATTCCACGATGATCTCATCGAATGAACCACGATGTCGAGGATTCAAGTAATCCCATATACAATTCCTTTTATCAATCGGTACGTTACTTGCCCGAGATTCGATCGTCGGTATCCCAATACCTCGTTCAATCTCGTTACCGGCAAGTCACTTTACTCGTACCGTAATGCATGATCCCGTGACCAACCACTTGGTCACTTTGAGCTCATTTTGATGATGCATTACCGAGTGGGCCCAGAGATACCTCTCCGTCATATGGAGTGACAAATCCCAGTCTCGATCCGTGTCAACCCAACAGACACTTTCAGAGATACCTGTAGTATACCTTTACATCCACCCAGTTACGTTGTGACATTTGGTACACCCAAAGCACTCTTACGGTATCTGGGAGTTACACGATCTCATGGTCTAAGGAAATGATACTTGACATTAGAAAAGCTCTAGCAAAACGAACTACACGATCTTGTGCTATGCTTAGGATTGGGTCTTGTCCATCACATCATTCTCCCAATGATGAGATCCCGTTATCAATGACATCCAATGTCCATGGTCAGGAAACCGTAACCATCTATTGATAAACGAGCTAGTCAACTAGAGGCTCACTAGGGACATGTTGTGGTCTATGTATTCACACATGTATTACGATTTCCGGATAACACAATTATAGCATGAACAATAGACAATTATCATGAACAAGGAAATATAATAATAACCATTTTATTATTGCCTCTAGGGCATATTTCCAACAGCCTCCTACTGGATTGATACCCATGTTCTCAAAAACTGAGGGAAATACTTACGCTACTATTGCTGCATCATCCTTTCCTCTTCAAGGAAAACCAACGCAAGCTCAAGACGTAGCAATCAGTATGTATGATTTCCAACAAATCTGTTGCTCGCTCCATTGTTCCGGAGAACGGAGTTTTAGTCATCTTGCCCATGAGGCATGGTTCGCAAGTACCAAGTGATTCATAATCAAGTGATTCCAAAAGTCCATCAGAATGGAGTTTCTTCATGCGCTTTACACCAATATGACCCAAACGATAGTGCCACAAATAAGTTGCACTATCATTATCAACTCTGCATCTTTTGGCTTCAATATTATGAATATGTGTATCACTGCTATTGAGATTCAATAAAAATAGACCACTCTTCAAGGGTGCATGACCATAAAAGATATTACTCATATAAATAGAACAACCATTATTCTCAGATTTAGATGAATAGCCGTCTCACATCAAACAAGATCCAGATATAATGCTCATGCTCAACGCTAGCACCAAATAACAATTATTCAGGTCTAAAACTAATCTCGAAGGTAGATGTAGAGGTAGCATGCTGACCACGATCAAATCGACTTTGGAACCAGTTCCCACGCGCATCGTCACCTCGTCCTTTGCTAATCTTCGCTTAATCCATAGTCCCTGTTTCGAGTTGCAAATATTAGCAATAGAACCAGTATCAAATACCCAGGCACTACCGCGAGCATTAGTAAGGTACACATCAATAACATGTATATCACATATACCTTTGTTCACATTGCCATCCTTCTTATCCGCCAAATACTTGGGGTAGTTCCGCTTCCAGTGACTAGTCCCTTTGCAGTAGAAGCACCCAGTCTCAGTGTTAGGTCCAGAATTGGGCTTCTTCACTTGAGCAGCAACTTGCTTGCCGTTCTGCTTGAAGTCCCCTTCTTCCCTTTACCCTTTTTCTTGAAACTGGTGGTCTTGTTGACCATCAACACTTCATGCTCCTTCTTGATTTCTACCTCCGTAGCCTTTAGCATCGCGAAGAGCTCGGGAATTGTCTTTTCCATCCCTTGCATATTATAATTCATCACGAAGCTCTTGTAGCTTGATGGTAGTGATTGAAGAATTTTGTCAATGACACTATCATCCGAAAGATTAACTCCCAGTTGAATCAAGTGATTATTATACCCAGACATTTTGAGTATATGTTCACTAACAGAACTATTCTCCTCCATCTTGCAGCTGTAGAACTTATTGGAGACCTCATATCTCTCAATCCGGGCATTTGCTTGAAATATTAACTTCAACTCCTGGAACATCTCATATGCTCCATTACATTCAAAACGTCGTTGAAGTCCCGGTTCTAAGCCGTAAAGCATGGCACACTGAACTATCGAGTAGTCATCAGCTTTGCTATGCCCGATGTTCACAACATCCGGCATTGCTCCTGCAGCGGGTCTTGCACCTAGCGGTGCTTCCAGGATGTAATTCTCTGTGCAGCAATGAGGATAATCCTCAAGTTATGGACCCAGTCCGTGTAATTGCTACCATCATCTTTCAACTTAGCTTTCTCAAGGAACACACTAAAATTCAACGGAACAACAGCACGGGCCATCTATCTACAACAACATAGACATGCAAAATACTATCAGGTACTAAGTTCATGATAAATTAAAGTTCAATTAATCAAATTACTTAAGAACTCCCACTTAGATAAACATCCCTCTAATCATCTAAGTGATCACGTGATCCATATCAACTAAACCATGTCCGATCATCACATGAGATGGAGTAGTTTTCAACGGTGAACATCACTATGTTGATCATATCTACTATATGATTCACGCTCGACCTTTCGGTCTCAGTGTTCCGAGGCCATATCTGCATATGCTAGGCTTGTCAAGTTTAACCCAGGTATTCTGCGTGTGCAAAACTGGCTTGCACCCATTATATGTGAACGTAGAGCTTATCACACCCGATCATTACATGGTGTCTCGGCACGACGAACTTTCGCAATGGTGCATACTCAGGGAGAACACTTATACCTTGAAATTTAGTGAGAGGTCATCTTATAATGCTACCGTCGATCTAGGCAAAATAAGATGCATAAAAGATAAACATCACATGCAATCAATATAAGTGATATGATATGGCCATCATCATCTTGTGCCTTTGATCTCCATCTACAAAGCACCGTCATGATCACCATCATCACCGGAGTGACACCTTGATCTCCATCGTATCATCGTTGTCGTCTCACAAACTATTTGCTTCTACGACTATCGCTATCGCTTAGTGATAAAGTAAAGCAATTACATGGCGATTGCATTTCATACAATAAAGCGACAACCATATGGCTCCTGCCAGTTTCCAATAACTCCGTTACAAAACATGATCATCTCATATAATAAAATATAGCATCACAACATGCCCTGCAAAAACAAGTTAGACGCCCTCTACTTTGTTGTTGCAAGTTTTACGTGGCTGCTACGGGCTAAGCAAGAACCGTTCTTACCTACGCATAAAAACCACAACGATATTTCGTCAAGTATGTGCTGTTTTAACCTTCACAAGGACCGGACATAGCCACACTCGATTCACTAAAGTTGGAGAAATTGACACCCGCCAGCCACCTGTGTGCGAAGCACGTCGGTAGAACCAGTCTCGCGTAAGCGTACGCATAATGTCAGTCCGGGTCGCTTCATCCAACAATATCGCTGAATCAAAGTATGACATGCTGGTAAGCAGTATGACTAGTATCATCCACAACTCACTTGTGTTCTACTCGTGCATATAACATCTACGCATAAACCTGGCTCGGATGCCACTGTTGGGGAACGTACTAATTTCAAAACAAAAATCCTACACACACACAAGATCATGGTGATGCATAGCAATGAGAGGGGAGAGTGTCGTCCACGTACCCTCGTAGACCGTAAGCGGAAGCGTTATGACAACGCAGTTGATGTAGTCGTACGTCTTCAGGATCGACCAATCCTAGTACCGAACGTACGACACCTCCACAGTCTGCACACGTTCAGCTCGGTGACGTCCCACGAACTCACGATCGACCGATCCTAGTACCGAACGTACGACACCTCTGTGATCTGCACACGTTCAGCTCGGTGACGTTCCACGAACTCACGATCCAGTAGAGCTTCGAGGGAGAGTTCTGTCAGCACGATGGCGTGATGACGGTGTTGATGAAGCTACCGACGCAGGGCTTCGCCTAAGCACCACTACGATATGACCGAGGTGGATTATGGTGGAGGGGGGCACCGCACACGACTAAAGATCAATGATCAACTTGTGTATCTTGGGGTGTCCCCTGCCCCCGTATATAAAGGAGCAAGGGGGGAGGCGGCCGGCCAAGGAGGAGGGCGCGCCGCCCCTCCCCCCTAGTCCAATTCGGACTAGGCTTGGGGGGGGGGGGTTGCGCGGCCTAGCCCGAGCCAGCCCCTCTCCCTCCCTAAATCCCATTAAGGCCCATATACTCCCCAGGGGGTTCTGGTAACCTCCCGGTACTCCGGTATTTATCCGGTGACCCCCGGAACCCTTCCGGTGTCCGAATATAACCTTCCAATATATCAATCTTCATGTCTAGACCATTTTGAGACTCCTTGTCATGCCCATGATCTCATTCGGGACTCTGAACAACCTTCGGTACATCAAAACACATAAACTCATAATACCGATCGTCACCGAACGTTAAGTGTGCGGACCCTACGTGTTCGAGAACTATGTAGACATGACCGAGACACGTCTCCAGTCAATAACCAATAGCGGAATCTTCATGCTCATATTAGCTCCTATATATTCTACAAAGATCTTTATCGGTCAAACCGCATAGCAACATACGTTGTTCCCTTTGTCATCGGTATGTTACTTGCCCAAGATTCGATCGTCGGTATCTCAATACCTAGTTCAATCTTGTTACCGGCAAGTCTCTTTACTCGTTCCATAATGCATCATCCCGCAACTAACTTATTAGTCACATTGCTTGCAAGGCTTATAGTGATGTGCATTACCGAGAGGGCCCGGAGATACCTCTCCGACAATCGGAGTGACAAAATCCTAATCTCG
Source organism: Triticum dicoccoides (assembly GCF_002162155.2). Taxonomy (NCBI): domain Eukaryota; kingdom Viridiplantae; phylum Streptophyta; class Magnoliopsida; order Poales; family Poaceae; genus Triticum; species Triticum dicoccoides. Next base: position 334,897,717 of record NC_041389.1, on the reverse strand, counting down.
ATCTATGCCAACTCAACAAGTACCATCGGAGACACCTGTAGAGCACCTTTATAATCACCTAGTTACGTTGTGACGTTTGGTAGCACACAGAGTGTTCCTCCGGTATTCGGGAGTTGCATAATCTCATAGTCATAGGAACATGTATAAGTCATGAAGAAAGTAATAGCAACAAACTAAACGATCAAGTGCTAAGCTAACAGAATGGGTCAAGTCAATCACATCATTCTCTAATGATGTGATCCCGTTAATCAAATGACAACTCATGTCTATGGCTAGGAAACTTAACCATCTTTGATTCAACGAGCTAGTTAAGTAGAGGCATACTAGTGACACTTTGTTTGTCTATGTATTCACACATGTACTAAGTTTCCCGTTAATACAATTCTAGCATGAATAATAAACATTTATCATGATATAAGGAAATATAAATAACAACTTTATTATTGCCTCTAGAGCATATTTCCTTCAGCGAGGCGAGGATGTGCCTTGGTTGGGCTAGGAGACCCGAGAAATAAGGTGCTCGGTGTTGGTGAATGTTGCATGGGAAACAAAAAATTGCCTACGCTCACCAAGATTAATCTAGGAGATGACCATCTACGAGAGGAGAGGTTGAATCTACATACCCTTGTAGATCACTAAGGAAAAGCGTTAAGAAACGCGGTTGATGTGGTCAAACATCTTCGCGATCCAATCACGATCCGTCCACAAACTCCCGATCCAAGCGCCGAACGGACAACACATCCGCGTTCAACACACATACGGCTTGATGACGCCTTCACCTCCTCGATCCAGCAAGCGATGGTGAAGTAGTAGCTCAGGTTCTCCGGCTGCACGATGGCGTGGTGGCGGTGGTGGTGGAGCAATCTTGGCAGAGCTTCGCTAAGCAATCTGAGAGAGAGGGAAACTACGAGGGAGAGGAATGACAGCATCGTGGCATGAAACGGTGAGGCTGCCCTCCCTCTCCACCTCTATATATAGGGGGGAGGGAGGAGGGATGGGGCGCCCTAGGGCTTCCCCTAGGGGGAGCAACCAGATGGGGCGCCCTAGGGTTTGGGTGCCGCCCCCTAGGTGCCTTTCCTCCCAAGCAAGGGGGCCGATTGCCCTTGGGGGCACCACCTCCCTGGCCGAGTGGGTTGGGGTTTAGGGTGGCACCCAGCCCCTTGTGGGCTGGTGTGCCCCTTCCCTTGGCCCATGAGCCCCCCCAACACTTGCCGAGCCCCCCGCCCCGGAAACCCTTTTTGGACTTCCGATAACCCGGTACCTCCCAGAACACTTTTGGAATCCGATTCCCTTCGTCCTATATATCAATCTTCACGTCCGGACCATTCCGGAGTTCCACGTCATGTCCGGGTCTCATCTAAGACTCCGAATAACCTTCGGTCACCAACACAATAACTCAACTATACTTAGATCGCCACCAAATATTAAGTGTGTAGACCATGTGGGTTCCAGAAATATGCAGACATGACCGGGACACCTCTACAGTCAAAACCAATAGCGGGACCTAGATGTCCAAATTGGTTCCTACATATTCTACGAAGATCTTTATCGATTGAACCTCGATGCTAATGATTCAACTAATCACGTATGCGGTTCCCTTTGTCTATCGGTATGTTACTTGCCCGAGAATCGATTGTTGGTATCTCCATACCTAGTTCAATCTCGTTACCGGCAAGTCTCTTTACTCATTCCGTCATACAAGATCCCGTGGCTAGCTCTTTAGTCACATTGCTTGCAAGCTCATTTTGATGTTGTATTACTGAGTGGGCCCTGAGATACCTCTCTATCATACGGAATGACAAATCCCAGCCTTGATCCATGCCAACTCAATACACACCCTCGGAAATACCTGTAGAGCATCTTTATAGTCACCCATTTACGTTGCGACCTTTGATACACACAAGGTACTCCTCCGGTGTCAGTGAGTTGCATGATCTCATAGTCATAGGAACAGATAGTTGACATGCAGAAAGCGATAGCAATAAACTTGATACGAACATGTGCTATGCTTATCATTTGGGTCTTATCCATCACATCATTCTTCTAATGATGTGACCCCGTTATCAAATGACAACTCATGTCTATGACTAGGAAACCATAGCCATCTTTGATCAACGAGCTAGTCATGTAGAGGCTCACTAGGGACATGTTGTTGTCTACTAGCAAAAATGCCCGTGCGTTGCATCAGGTATAAAATAAATCTAAGAGTTCATATGGTATTCAAGTTTTTACCTATCATGGTGAATAATAAGATTTTACAGTTAAATTGGTTGTGAGACTCATAAGGATCCACCTTATGAAGATCTCATTGTATTCGAAAAGCTCGTAATCTTTTTCTCTACTAATAAAACCTACTTCTTCAACTCGCTTGGAAGAAATTGAATTATGTGTAATAAGTTGTTGTTATTCTACAATCCTGTATAAAAATAATTATGAAAATCTAACCATTTATCCATCAGCGGCTACTCCTTCATTGCGAAAGTAATTATGCATCATTCGCATAGCTGTAACGGTTTCAAATAGATCATATATTAACTCCTATATCTCGAAATCCCTATTAACATTAATTCATAATTTTGCTTTCCCACTTCAAAAATATGATGAGCAGATAGTAAAGAATTTACAATGCTTGTCACTCTTTTGTTGACACGTTGCTGCCAACAGTAGGAGCACACCCTCCATGCCAACATGACAACTTCCCTGGACATTATCATCGGGCCCCGATGAGATCAGGTTAGGGTATGCAGAACTGTGGGACAGATGGTACAACAGAGGGTAGTGCCCACCCTCCCAACTGCCGTGCGAGGGAGAAACATGGTGCGAGCAAGATGCACCTTTGTCGCCCTCTCTCGATTCTTCATCCCTCGCTTTATCCTGCCTATCTTACCGATGATATCAATGACATCTAGAGTTGAGGAATATCTTGATGGTTAGCAAGTACCGGCTTGCTTCAAATATCTTCTCTATTAAGAAATATTTCTTTTCAATATTTCACTCGCTTTTAATTATTGTACTCCATCCGTCTTAAAATAATTGTCTCGTTGTACTAACTATAGTATTCCATCTGTTCCTAAATATAAGTCCTTTTGGAGATCTTAATATGGACTACATACCGAGCAAAATGTGTGAAACTACATTCTAAAATATGTCTATAAGCATCTGTATGTAGTCCATATTAAAATTTCTAAAAAGACTTATATTTAAACACGAAGGGAGTACAAAATTGTGTATAAAATTGTAGTGAGAGACTTATTTTAGGACAGAGGGAATATCTGATATATAGTACTAACAACAAACAACATAAAGTAATAATCGGTGCTCTTCCTGAAAATAGAAATCGATGCTAGCACGCGTGCATCTAGTAGCTTCTAGCCGGTACAAGACATTGGTGCCGCCTCGCGTGCTAGCAGAGGACAGCACCGACCGCCCACTGTGTGCCTTATCTCATTGCCATTCCTCTCCTCTTATCCAAATCGCCATTCTTCCTCCTCATCCTAACCCAGCTCTGGCGCTCTTCCTCTTCTCCGTCCAACCCAGCCAGAATAGCGACACGTCCGCGGGGCCGTGGTGGCTATTCAGGAAGCACCCCCTAATCGGCGAGGAACCCAGAGGACGCCATGGCTGGCGCCTTGGAGCTGCTCTGCCGTCGGCCTGATCTGGCCGTCCGCCCCAGTCGCCGGCCCCCGTGCTCCTGATCAGGCCAGCAGCCTCGCCTCCGACCCGATTCGAACCGCACAGCCTTCGCCACCTGCTCCATGCTCCAGAGGTTCGGTTGATCCCGCGTCGCTCATTCTCCCCTCTTTCTCTACTCGCGGCTCGCGTTGACTGCGAGAGGCCATAGGCCTCATCCAGCCGCATCCTCTCACTGCTTTGCTCCTCCACCACCACTCCTCCCCTTCTTCCTCCCCTCCCTGCCAGCCAGGGCACTCTCCCTCTCCCGCCTCCCTTCGCCGCAGGACTCCATGAGGAGTGCGCAGATGCGGGTGTCTTGGCCAGCAGCAACAGCTGCGGCAGTTCCGCGCCGGGAGAAGCCTCGCACTGGGCGATGTGGAGGACGACGACCTGCTGCTTCCTCAATCGCGCGTCCTCCTCCGCGTCGTGGGTGAGCCCTCCCCTTCTTCCTCCATCTCTCTTCTCTCCCATGCTTCTTTTCTCTAAGAGCTCTCTCTGTCTTCTATTTTTCTTCAGAGAGACGCCCATGGCCGGCCGATGCCCGAGCGTCGCCGGCCAAGGACCCGCCGGCGTCTAGAACCCCACCACGCCATTCCCATCTCGCCTAGACCTGCACAAGTCCCATCCAGTGCCCGCGCCATTCTTCGGCCCCCGGCCCGCAGCTCTGCAGCCCGATCTCTTCAGCTGCCTCGCGTCGAAAGCAGAGGAGAGGAGCTCCCTGCCACGAGCCTCTCCAGCGCCCAGCAAACCAGCAGGCCGACCCGGCCTCCTTCTCGCTTCGGCATGAACGCACGACCGTCGCGACGGCTCGCCGCATTCCTGGCCTCGGGCGGCGTGGATGCCCGCTGCGATGCATCACCCCTTCCTTGGCTCCTGCAGCGTGGACGCCAATGGCAAGCGGCAGCGCTTTTTTTTTAACACAACAAGCGGCAGCGCTTGCCCGGCGGTGGAGAACGCAAATGGATAAGCGGTGCAGGGGGTGTTTTTTGCAAAAACAAAGCGTTTTCTCGGATACTCACTTAAAATAGGACTGCGGGTTGAATTCTCAGAAACTGGGGGACTTTTCTGGAAAAGTGCCGACGACGGACGACAGAAACCCAATTTTCTTTATTATTAGGTAAAGATGTATCCATTTAAGTTTCCGGTCAATACAATTATAACATGGATAATAAACAATTATCATGAACAAGGAAATGTAATAATGACCATTTTATTATTGCCTCTAGGGCATATTTCCAACAGTCTCCCACTTGCACTAGAGTCAATAATCTAGTATTAAATGGTAATGAATCTAATACCCATAGAGTTCTGGTGTTGATCATGCTTTGCTCGTGGAAGAGGTTTAGCAACGGATCTGCAACATTCAAATCCGTATACACTTTGCAAATGTTTATATCCTCCTCCTTGATAGCATCGCGGATGGAATTGAAGCGTCACTTTATGTGTCTGGTCTTCTTGTGAAACCTTGGTTCCTTGGCTAGAGCAATGGCACCAGTGTTGTCACAAAACAGAGTCATCGGGTCTAGTGCACTGGGCACAACTCCAAGATCTGTCATGAACTGATTGATCCAGAAACCTTCCTTTACTACCTCCGAGGCAACTATGTACTCCGCTTCGCATGTAGAATCAGCTACCATGCTTTGCTTGGAACTGCACCAACTTACTACTCCCCATTTAGAATATATATATATCCTGTTTGAGACTTAGATTCATTTGGATCAGTGGTAAAGCTTGTATCAACGTAACCCTTTAAGACGAGCTCTTGATCACCTACATAAACGAGAAACATTTCCTTAGTCTTTTTCAGGTACTTAAGAATATTCTTGACCGTTGTCTAGTGTTCCACTACTGGATCACTTTGAAACCTTCTGGCCATACTTATCCCAAGGCTGCCATCTGGTCTCGTGCACAACATTGCATACAAGATAGAGCCTATGGCATAAGCATAGGGGATGACACTCATCTTTTCTCTATCCTCTGTAGTCACCGGGCATTGAGTCTTACTCAAGTTTACACCTTGCAAAACAGGCAAGAACCCCTTCTTGGACTGATCCATTTTGAACTTCTTCAAAATTTTATCAAGGTATGTGCTTTGTGAAAGTCCTATCAAGCATCTCGATCTATCTCTATAGATCTTGATCCCTAACATGAAAGCAGCTTCTCCTAGGTCCTTCATTGAAAAACTCGTGCTCAAATATTCCTTCACATTTTCCAAAAGTTCTGTATTGTTTCCAATTAGCAATATGTCATCCACATATAATATTAGAAACTCTATAGAGTTCCCACTCACTTTCTTGTAAATACAAACTTCTCCGTAAACTTGTATAAACCCAAACACTTTGATCACCTCATCAAAGCAAAGATTCCAACTCTGAGATGCTTGCACCAGTCCATAAATGGATCGCTGGAGCTTGCACACTTTGTCAGCATTCTTTGGATCAACAAAACTTTCAGGTTGCATCATATACAACTCTTCCTTAAAGAAACCGTTAAGGAACATTGTTTTGGCATCCATCTACCAGATTTAATAACCAAAAATTGCAACTATTGCCAACATGATTATGACGGACTTAAGCATCGCTACGGGTGAGAAAGTCTCAACGTAGTCAACTCCTTAAACTTGTGAAAACCCCTTTGCCACAAGTCAAGCTTTAAAGGCGGTGACATTACTGTACGCATTCGTTTTCTTCTTGAAGATCCATTTATTCTGAATGGTCTTTTGCCCTTCAGCTAATACTTTCAAAGTCCATACTTTGTTATCATACATGGACCTCATCTCGGATTTCATGGCCTCTAACCATTTGTCGGAATCCAGGCCCACCATCGCTTCTCCATAGCTTGTAGGTTAATTGTTGTCCAACAACATGACCTCTAAGACAAGGTTATCGTACCACTCAGGAGCAGTATGTATCCTTGTCGATCCACGAGGTTCGATAGTAACTTGATCTGAAACTTCATGATCACTATCATTAGCATCCTCCTCAACTGGCGTAGGTGCCACAGAAACATCTTTCTACGCTACGCTACTCTCTGGTTGAAGTGAAGGTTCAACAACCTCATCAAGTTCTATTTTCCTCCCACTCAATTCTTTCGAGAAAAACTCTTTCTCGAGAAAGGACCCATTCTTAGCGACAACCACTTTGCCCTCGGATCTAATATAGAAGGTACACCCAATCGTCTCCTTTGGGTATCCTATATAAATGCATTTGTCTGCTTTGGGCTTCGAGCTTTTCTGGCTGAAGCCTTTTGACATAAGCATCGCAGCCCCAAACCTCAAGAAACGACATCTTAGGTTTCTTGCCAAACCATAGTTCATACGGTGTCGTCTCTACAGACTTAGATGATGCCCTATCTAAAGTGAATGCAACTGTCTCTAATGCATAAACCCAAAACGAGAGTGGCAGATTGGTAAGGGACATCATAGAGCGCACCATATCCAATAATGTACAATTATGACTTTCAGACACACCATTGCGTTGTGGTGTTCTAGGTGGCGTCAGTTGTGAAACAATTCCACATTGTCTTAAGTGATTGCCATACTCATAACTCAGATACTCTCGTCCTCGATCAGATCGTAGGAATTGAATCTTCTTGTTATGATGATTCTCAGCTTCACTCTGAAATTGCTTGAACTTTTCAAACGGTGCAGACTTGTGCTTCATTAAGTAAATATACCCATATCTACTCAAATCATTGGTGAAGGTGAGAAAGTAACTACGTCCACCGCGCGCATCAACACTCATCGGACCGCACACATCAGTATGTATGATTTCCAATAAGTCACTTGCCCATTCCATTGTTCTGAAAAACAGGGTTTTAGTCATCTTGCCCATGAGGCATGGTTCGCATGTGTCAAATGGTTCAAAATCAAGTGACTCCAAAAATCCATCAGCATGGAGTTTCTTCATGCACTTTACACCAATATGACCTAAGCGGCAGTGCCACAAGAAAGTGGTACTATCATTATAAACTCTACATCTTTTTGCATCAATGTTATGAACATGTATCATCACTATCGAGATTCAATAAGAATAAACCCCTCATAATGGGTGCATGACCATAAAAGATATTACCCATATAAATAGAACAACCATTATTCTCTGATTTAAATGAGTAACCGTCTCACATTAAACAAGATCTAGATATAATGTTCATGCTCAACGCAGGCACTAAATAACAATTATTTAGGTTTATCACTAATCCCGATGGTAATAGAAGAGCGACCGTGCCGACGGCGATGCTACCTCTTGAGCATGCGTTAGTTTTCCCTTGAAGAGGAAAGGGTGATGCGGCAAAGTAGCATAAGTATTTCCCTCAGTTTTTAAGAACCAAGGTATCAATCCAGAAGGAGGCTACACTCAAATCCCTCGTACCTGCACAAACAAATAAGAACCTTGCAACCAACGCGATAAAGGGGTTGTCAATCCCTTCACGGACACTTGCAAAAGTGAGATCTGATAAAGATAATAAGATAAATATTTTTGGTATTTTTATGATATAGATTGGAAAGTAAAGATTGCAAAATAAAATAGATCGAAAACTTATATGATGGAAAATAGACCCGGGGGCCATAGGTTTCACTAGTGGCTTCTCTCAAGATAGCATAAGTGTTACGGTGGGTGAACAAACTAATGTCTAAGAATTGATAGAAAAGTGCATAATGTTCGCACACGAACACGTCACCGGGTACCCTCGACGCCGGGGGTGATGCACCGCAGCTCACATCGAAGGAGACCCGTCCGGAAGCACGGTACGCGGGCAATTCGGTGGGTCCTTTTGATGACCCGAAACCCCACACGCCCGGGAGGGACCCCGTCACGGTGCGCGGCGGCTATGGGCTGCCCTAGGTCGACCTGATCGCCCCTAGGGCCTTGAGATTCGCCGCCCTGCAACAAGAAGAACGAACGAAGAACGAGGAAGAAGAAGAACAAGGGAGAAGGAAAAGTAAAGGTAAAAATTGTAGATAGATTTGTTCGATTGTGTGTTGTTCAATCGGCCGTCACCTCTCATCTATTTATGAGGCGGCTGGACTTCCCGTACAAGAAAAGGACTAAAAAGTCCATCCAAAACGTCAAAAACCCTAACCTAACTCGGACAGGAATCTTTGGCAATTTCTCGGACCAACTCGGTCTCACCGATTCATTCATTTTGGTCCCACCGAGTCAACATTGCCAACTCTGGTAAATTTTCGGACCAACTCGGTCTCACCAATCAAATCAACTCGGTCGGTCCGAAATGACTCTGCAGCTTCTATTTCTGACCTTGTTTTTCCTCCACAGGTTGCATACGACCTCGGATTAAGACGACTTTTATATCAAAATCCACCATTTTGACGAGACGCACAACTTTGCAGTTCTAACTTTTTCCATCAGAGGCCGTCTTAATTAGGTTTCATGCCATTGTTTAATCTGGTGTCAACACGGGTATCTCCAAAATTGTCATATCTTTTGTACTTGAGCTCCGTTTTGGTCCATCTTCATATTTATTTCGATCATCTTGAAGAGGGCCATCAAATGGTGACATGAACTCATAATTTTAGCCTCATCCCATTATAGACTCAAGTCACTCTTCGCGATCATGCCATTTTTGAGCGTCAAGACATGCCGCCCTATTTTTCGGCAAAGGTAGCGTGCCGAAAAATAACTTGTACCGTGTTGGTTCTAAGGACGATGTCAACACTCCATCAGCCACTTTGCATGTGCTTAGGGCGATAAATATATATCGGTCATTATTTGTTTGAATCATTGATGTAAACTTGGGTGAAACCTTCTCAACTTTGTTAACAATCCGATGATGAAGTTCCATACATATGTATCTCAGGGTCATCCTCTGGACCATATTGTTCACCCTTTTGCTAGGACTTTGCAGGTAATCAACAATGAACTTTTTCAAATCGTTGCTTTCGCCTGCATAAAAATTTCATTAGTGGCCGAAGAGGTGGACTTCGGTTCGGTCTTAACTCTGCTGACGAGACAAAGCATCGGCTATTGATAGAAATGCAATACACCATGATTAACATAGTAGCCGGATGCCTGTTGCGCCAACTCTCTTGAATTGTCATGTCTAGATGTGGGAATAATTTCAAAGAAACCCAAGGAGGATGTTACATCTAGACGTGCCTCAAGATAAACTATAAGTGATTCGTCAAAACATTGATAACCCTTGGATATTTGTTGCACTACTCATAACGAATCACCGAAAGCCTCAATATGTATAACACCTATAGCAAGTAAAAGATTCAATCAGAATAACAATTCATATTCGGCTTTGATTAACCGTGCATAAAAATGTACTAAGCGGCATAAGGCTTCAAAAATAGTACCATAAGGAGATATATAAACAACACCAACACTTTGGCCATTGCTACGAATTGAACCATCAAAATATAATCTCCATAGTACTAGAAGGCTAATATCACTTAACATGTACCTTGTCTCGGTCTCCAATTGAACTAAGGACGATGTTAGAATTCCACACCGACCATGATCAGATAGTTTCTTAGGACGATAGTTAAGTATCGGCCATTACCATGAGGTCCATGTAGAATTCACCCACTAAAGCATGTATAGCCGAAATAAACAAATAAAATAGGAATAAAATATTTCGGCCCCTTTGTATTAGCAACAAAAATGAAGCTAACCAAATGCATAGTGATTTGGTAATACCCTCTCATGATATTGAAAATTATGTTGCATCCATGGATCAAAATAAATCCATGGAGGGTAATTGATCATACCTAGGGATGAATTCCATGGCAAAGACATTAACGGCATGGTTGAAGAAAATGGATGATGTGCTAACCAAAGATTTTGATGTTGTGATGCGCACCTTCGGCTTAATTGTTTGTTGCTTTCATTCTTTTCCTCTTCACTTTTATTGTACTTGTTGCAATAGAAGCATGCACATCATTTTTGTCTTGATTGATCTTCTTGGGAACCCATGCCATGTTCTTCTTTTTCACCTCTTGTGCACTAAGATTTTGTAATTTCTTATTTTGCGAATATGATAAGCCGAGTGGGCATCTCGGCTGTGATTCTATTTTGACCAATGGCAATTCTTTTTTGGCTTTGTGCACTCTCAACTTCTTTTCTTCAGATTTGGCACTCTGAATTTTATCAATTGATTACTTCACTTCTTTGCCTTTTGTAGCCAATGTCAACACTTTAATTGGATCTTTGTTATTTGAGATCAAATCTGAAGCAGCACACGTACGACCATCTCTTTTCATGCGGTAAACTTGCTTTACCACCTCTTTCTTCTTCCTTGAGCTCTGGACCGATTCCTTATGATTGAAACGGTCTTTGACGTGTGATTGTTCAAATGTTGATCTCCTTGGAGCTGCATAGTATTGGTGAGATGGTCTAGAATAAGATGGAGAATGTGCCCTTGTATCATACCTGTCCCATGATGAATATGTATCTATATGAGCATAGGGAGGCATCCACGACATTGGCATTGGCGGCCCAAAATAAGGATATGAATATGTTGCATTAAAATTATCATTTTGCCAATACCAATCCTCATATTTGTGCCTTGGGGGAGATCTTGGTTTCTTTGCATGATTTGGCCGATAAGCATTCTTCTCTTCACTCTTCTTTTGATATTTATCCAATAGTTCAGCGAAGGTGATTTTTGATCTCTTACACTTGCGCTTATTCCGGCCTTTGTTTTCTTTTGGTTTGCTTTCATCGATCATTGGATTTGCTTGCTGCCCCCCAGTCCTTGGCGTCTCCATGTTAGCTTCGATGGAACTCTCGCCCTCAAGATTATGCTCGTTATGCTCTTCAACAAATTCTTTACTTGAAAGCCTGATCCCATCACCTGCAGCTTTTACATTCTCTTTAAATGGATCGGCTCGAAGCAGCCGATGCAAAAACTTTTTGCCATCGGGACCAATCGGAATAGACTGGTCATCTCTTGGTGTTTCAACAAACTTCAATCGTCCTTTTTCAATGGCCGATTTAACTATTTTACGAAACATATTGCAATCCTCAAAACTATGCTTGAACGAATCATGCAACTTACAATACATTCGTCCTTGGATTGATGGCTTGACATGGTGATCAAGAATTCTTATGTAATTATTTTTTAGCAACAAATCAAATATTTGATCACACATGCTTGAATCGAAGGTATACCTTTTGTTTTCTAGCCGATCTTTTTGTGAGAACGGCTTTGGAGTTAAGCAAACGAATGGTTCAGATTTGGCATCTTCCCATTCATCTATGAATTCTCTTTCGCATTCATTTTCTGATGTCCTTAAATAAGAAACTATACTAGCATCGGTTTTCCCAAAAGATTTTAACCTTGGCTTTAAATTTCTGAAACAAAGATATTTAGAACATACATGTCTCAGTTCAGACCAAGTGCAAGCCAAGTACGAAATAAGCAAAGCTACCCAACTAGATATGAACTTCAGATAAAGCAATGGGGAAAGCTTTGGCTGTAACAATAAGTCATTATCGGTCTTTATAAATGGCGCAATGGGTTGACCGATATGTTCCATAACAATTTTATTGCTATCAAGTAAATTACCCTTCTTCATTGGTCTTTCAAAATTACTTATGAGAATATTTCTTATAGATGCTTCAATAATGAAGTTGTGACCAAATCTGAAAATAGGTAAATTACTCGCTATGCATACCTCTTCAAATATGTTGGGAGAGCATGATGGTGGTGCTACTTGAAGAACATCTTGCTCCGTCTTTGGATGGCTCCCCAACACCTTGTCATCATCTTTTTCTTGATGCCGTGCATCATTGCTTTGAAGATCCATGTCAGCCGAACTTTGTTCGGCTACTTGTTCTTGTCATTGAGGATTGTCAATGGCACGGAACTCATAGGGCAGGAAGTAGGTTCCATTAACTTCAGAAAAATCAAGCATGGTTGTTTTGCTATGCTTGCCATGCCGTTTCTCAATAATGCTTGCCTCTTTGGATTTGATGGATTCGAAATATATACTACTTGATTTGGCTTTTTCAGCCGAAGCACTTTCAAGTTCCGAATCATCCTTCTTTTCATTGATACTACCAATTGGCAATGCTTCTTTTATCTGAGCCAATTCTTTTTCTATTTGTTTGTGCCGGCGAGCGGCAAAATTAGCTTTAAGCTTTTTCTCAATTTCAGCCCACTCCGGATATGATTGCCCCCCAATGCTTCTAGATTCTTTCGGCAATGATACACGGGTGGTGCCAAAATTTTGCAATTGTGTAGGGGGTGTATAATATGATGTAGTACTAGGTTAAGGTATATGCATCGTCGTAAGACCATACTTTTGCTCGCCAATTTTATCAATTGGCAAAGATTCATCTTCTTGCAAAACTCTAGCTTTTATTGCGACATAATCAGGAAATAGCCCAATTTTCATGTTGTTCAAGGCAAAGAGCACTAATTCTCTTATTTTGGGCTAAACTCTTCAATGCAGCCACCACTAATCCTCTACAATATTGGGCACAACCTCTCCTGTAAAATTTACATTCATTCGGCTATAACCAGGAAGGTGTGAAGCCGAATTATGAGCATCTACAGTTGTGTATGGTGCCGAAGAATTACTAACATGAGGTGTAGCATATGACGGCTGAGAGTAACAGGCCGAATAGCCACTAGTAGCATGGCCAATTCTCTCATTCATCGGCATGGTTGGATTATTATATTGCACATTAGTTGTCGATGAATAAAAGGGTGAAACACTTTCTTGCATGGCATTGGAAATTCTAACTTGGGGTGTTTCAAATTGATTAATCAAACTCATCATGTTGCTCATCGGCATATGAATTTGCTGGGTTACCGATGCATGTGAGTTGGGATACATATGGTGCATGTTACTAATATCATAAGAAGTTTAAGTATATAAATTACTTTGAATCGGCCCTTGCACGTAGTTAGTTGCATGATTGAAAAAACTAGGATTGGCTGATAGAGTATACTCATTGAACGATCTAGTAACACCATATGAATTATTTGCATCTACATAAAGGGATTGGGTATTCATATTACCTTTGTAGACTGCAAACCCTAGATGACGATTTCTTCGTAGCAAGAATGGGTCGGAGACCGTTCGAAGCTTCATCCCCAGCGGAGTTGCCAAAAAGTGTGTCCGCACACGAACACGTCACCGTGTACCCTCGACGCTGGGGGTGATGCACCGCAGCTCACGTTGAAGGAGACCGTCCAGAAGCGCGGTACGCGGGCAATCCGGTGGGTCCTTTTGATGACCCGAAACCCCACACGCCCGGGAGGGACCCCGTCAGGGTGCGCGGTGGCTATGGGCTGCCCTAGGCCGACCTGATCGCCCTAGGGCCTCGAGGGTCACCGCCCTGCAACAAGAAGAACGAACGAAGAACGAGGAAGAAGAAGAACAAGGGAGAAGGAAAAGTAAAGGTAAAAAGTGTAGATAGATTTGTTCGATTGTGTGTTGTTAAATCGGCCGGCACCTCTCATCTATTTATGAGATGGCTGGACTTCCCGTACAAGAAAAGGACTAAAAAGTCCATCCAAAACGTCAAAAACCCTAACCTAACTCGGACAGGAATCTTTGGCAATTTCTCGGACCAACTCGGTCTCACCGATTCGTTCATTTCGGTCCTATCAAGTCAACATTGCCAAATCTCTGGTAAATTTTTGGACCAACTCGGTCTCACCAATCAAATCAACTTGGTCGGTCCGAAATGACTCTGCAGCTTCTGTTTTTGACCTTGTTTTTCCTCCACAGATTGCATACGACCTCGGATTAAGACGATTTTTATATCGAAATCCATCTTTTTGACGAGACGCACAACTTTGCAGTTGTAACTTTTTCCATCAGAGGCTGTCTTAATTAGGTTTCATGCCATTCTTTAATCTGGTGTCAACACGGGTATCTCCAAAATTGTCATATCTTTTGTACTTGAGCTCCATTTTGGTCCATCTTCATATTTATTTCGATCATCTTGAAGAGGGCCATCAAATGGTGACATGAACTTATAATTTTAGCCTCATCCCATTATAGACTCAAGTCACTCTTCGCGATCATGCCATTTTTGAGTGTCAACACATAGTTATGAGAATATCTAGGCATGATCATGTATATAGGCATCATGTCCGCGACAAGTAGATCGTAACGATTTTGCATCTACTACTATTACTCCACACATCAACCAGTATCCAGCATGCATCTAGAGTATTAAGTTCATAAGAACAGAGTAATGCATTAGGCAAGATGACATGATGAAGAGGGATAAAATCAAGCAATATGATATAAACCCCATCTTTTTATCCTTCATGGCAACAATACAATGCGTGCCTTGTTGCCCCTGCTGTCACTGGGAAAGGACACCGCAAGATTGAACCCAAAGCTAAGCACTTCTCCCATTGCAAGAAAGATCAATATAGTAGGCCAAACCAAACTGATAATTCGAAGAGACTTGCAAAGATAACAAATCATACATAAAAGAATTCAGAGGAGATTCAAATATTGTTCATAGATAATCTTAATCATAATCCCACAATTCATCGGATCTCGACAAACACACCGCAAAGAGAATTACATCGAATAGATCTCCAAGAAGATCAAGGAGAACTTTGTATTGAGATCCAAAGAGAGATAAGAAGCCATCTAGCTAATAACTATGGACCCGAAGGTCTGTGATAAACTACTCACATTTCATCGGAGAGGCTATGGTGTTTATGTAGAAGCCCTCCGTGATCGATTCCCCCTCCGGCGGAGCGCTAGAAAAGGCCCCAAGATGGGATCTCACGGGTATAGAAGGTTGCGGCGGTGGAAATAGGGTTTTGTAGTGCTCTCAGATGTTTTCAGGGTATATGAGTATATATAGGCGAAAGAAGTCGGTCAGGGGAGCCACGAGGGGCCCACGAGGGTGGGGGCGCGCCTACCCCCTGGCCGCGCCCTCCTGCCTCATGGCCTCCTTGTTTCTCTCTTGGCGTCCACTCCAAGTCTCCTAGATTGCGTTTGTTCCAAAAATAACTCTCCTGAAGGTTTCATTCCGTTTGGACTCCGTTTGATATTCCTTTTCTACAAAACACTGAAATAGGGAAAAAACAACAATTTGGACTCGGCCTTTGGTTAATAGGTTAGTCCCAAAAATAGTATAAAAGTATATAATAAATCCCGTTAAACATCCAAAACAGATAATATAATAGCATGGGACAATAAAAAATTATAGATACGTTGGAGACGTATCAAGCATCCCCAAGCTTAATTCCTGCTCGTCCTTGAGTAGGTAAATGATAAAAACAATTTTTTTTGATGTGGAATGCTACCTAGCATAATTCTCAATGTAATTTTCTTTATTGTGACATGAATGTTCAGATCCGAAAGATTCAAGACAAAAGTTTAATATTGACATAAGAATAATAATACTTCAAGCATACTAATAAAGTAATCATGTCTTCTCAAAATAACATGGCCAAATAAAGTTATCCCTACAAAATCATATAGTCTGGCTATGCTCTATCTTCATCACACAAAATATTTAAATCATGCACAACCCCTGTTTTAGCCAAGCAATTGTGTCATACTTTAGTATTTTCAAATTTTTTCAATCTTCACGCAATACATGAGCATGAGCCATGGACATAGCACTATAGGTGCAATAAGATGGTGGTTGTGGAGAAGACAAAAAAGGAGAAAATAGTCTCACATCAACTAGGCGTATCAACTGGCTATGGAGATGCCCATTGATAGATATCAATGCGAGTGAGTAGGGATTGCCATGCAATGGATGCACTAGAGCTATAAGTGTATGAAAGCTCATCAAAAGAAACTAAGTGGGTGTGCATCCAACTTGCTCGCTCACGAAGACCTAGGGCAATTTGAGGAGGCCCATCATTGGAATATACAAGCCAAGTTCTATAATGAAAAATTCCCACTAGCATATGAAGGTGACAACATAGGAGACTCTCTATCATGAAGATCATGGTGCTACTTTGAAGCACAAGTGTGGTAAAAGGATAGTAACATTGTCCCTTCTCTCTTTTTCTCTCATTTTTCCTTTTTTTGGTGGGCTTCTTTGGCCTCTTTTTTTATTTGGGCTTCTTTGGCCTCTTTTATTTTTCATAAAGTCCGGAGACTCATCCCAACTTGTGAGGGAATCATTGCTTCCATCATCCTTTCCTCACATGGGACAATTCTCTAATAATGAAGACCATCACACTTTTATCTACTTACAACTCAAGAATCTTAGAACAAAATATGACTCTATGTGGATGCCTCCGGCGATGTACCAAGATAATGAATCAAGAGTGGCATGTATGAAAGCATTATGAATGGTGGCTTTACCACAAATACGATGTCAACTACATGATCATGCAAAGCAATATGACAATGGTGGAGGGTGTCATAATAAATGTAACAGTGGAAAGTTGCATGGCAATATATCTCGGAATGGCTATGGAAATGCCATAATAGGTAGGTATGGTGGCTGTTTTGAGGAAGGTATATGGTGGGTGTATGATACCGACGAAAGTTGCACGGCACAAGAGAGGCTAGCATTGGTGGAAGGGTGAGAGTGTGTATAATCCATGGACTCAACATTATTCATGAAGAACTCATATACTTATTGCAAAAATCTACAAGTTATCATAACAAAGTACTACATGCATGCTCCTAGGGGAAGGGTTGGTAGGAGTTAACCATCACGCGATCCTGACCTCCACACATAAGGAAGACAATCAATAAATAAATCATGCTCCAACTTCATCACATAACGGTTCACCATACGTGTATGCTACGGGAATCACAAGCTTTTAACACAAGTATTCCTCAAATTCACAACTACTCAACTAGAATGACCTTAGTATTACCATCCTCATATCTCAAAACAATCATCAAGTATCAAACTTCTCATAGTATTCAATGCACTTTATATGATAGTTTTTATTATACCTATCTTTGGATGCTCATCATATTAGGACTAAAATTTTAACCAAAGCAGTTACCATGCTCTTCTAAAGGACTTTCAAAATAATATAAGTGAATCATGAGAGATCAATAATTTCTATAAAATAAAACCACCACCATGCTCTAAAAAGATATAAGTGAAGTACTAGAGCAAAATTATCTAGCTCAAAAGATATAAGTGAAGCACATAGAGTATTCTAATAAATTCCGATTCACGTGTGTCTCTCCCAAAAGGTGTGTACAGAAAGGATGATTGTGGTAAACTAAAAAGCAAAGACTCATATCATACAAGATTCTCCAAGCAAAACACATATCATGTGGTGAATAAATATATAGCATCAAGTAAAGTTACCGATGGACGAAGCCGAAAGAGGGGATGCCTTCCGAGGCACCCCCAAGCTTAGGCTTTTGGTTGTCCTTGAATTTTACCTTGGGGTGCCTTGGGCATCCCCAATCTTAGGCTCTTGCCACTCCTTATTCCATAATCCATCAAATCTTTACCCAAAAACTTGAAAACTTCACAGCACAAAACTTAACAGAAAATCTCATGAGCTCCGTTAGCGAGATAAAACAAACCACCACTTTGAGGTACTGTAATAAACTCATTCTTTATTTATATTGGTGTTAAACCTAATGTATTCCAACTTATCTATGGTTCATACCCCCTGATACTAGCCATAGATTCATCAAAATATGCAAACAACCCACGAAAAACAGAATCTGTCAAAAACAAAACAGTCTGTAGCAATCTGTAACTTTCGAATACTTATGGAACCCCAAAATTATACCAAATATGAAGTCCTAGATAATTTGTCTATTAATCTTCTGCAAAAATAATAAACTGAAAATCACATTTCTGTGATTTATGAAAATTATTCTTGTGCGTGCAAAAGTTTCTGTTTTTCAGCAAGATCAAATTAACTACCACCCAAGATGATCCTATAGGTTTTACTTGGCACAAACACTAATTAAAACATAAAACCACATCTAAACAGAGGCTAGATGAATTATTTATTACTAAACAGGAACAAAAAGCAAAGAACAAAAATAAAATTGGGTGGCCTCCCAACAAGCGCTATCGTTTAACGCCCCTAGCTAGGCATAAAAGCGAGAATAAATCTAAGTATTGCCATCTTCGGTATTCAATTCTTCAATAGAACACTTATAACCCTTAGGAGTTCCTTCTTTTTATTAATGATTAAACTCCTGGGAAATAAATCAAGAAACTCGTTTGTAGCAAAAGGTTCCTTAATTATAGCAAAAAAGCTGGGGTGAACACTTATTGATTTGAGATCCGCATTTTCCTTATCAGAAGATTCACCCTTATTTTTAGGAACATACATTAATTTGGCAATTTTGGTAGTAGGAGGATTTGGAGTATTTTTCACGGATGAAAAGGCAGACCCAAAATTGGTAATAATATCCTCAAGTTTACCGATTCTTGTGGAATCTTGATCTATTCTTTCGTTAACTACAGGTTCCTTTTCTTAAAAAAAAATCAGAGTAACTCCAACCTTAGATCCATATTGGGTAATTTGGTTGTGGATCTTTTTATCCAAATTTCAATTAACTCAACAGTGGCAACTTTATTTTCAATAATTTCAAGCCTTTGCATCACATGTTCCAAGGTTAAAACACTTCCATTAACCAAAAGAGGTGGTGGACCAAACAAATCTATCATAGCATTATAAGAATCAAAAGTATGGCTAACCAAGAAATTCCCTCTGGTATGGTATCAAGAATATATTTGTTCCAAGGAGTATTGCCTACATAAAAATTGCGAAGAAGAACGGAAGTAGATTGCTTCCTAGTAGATCTATTCTGAGCATTGCAAATTCTATGCCAAGCATCTTTTAGATTTTCTCCCTCCCTTTGTTTAAAATTAAGAACTTCATGATCGGGAGTACTAACAATAATAGAAGGACTAATCATGACAACGAACGACGACACAAGAAGCAAGTGAAAAAGAGGCGAATGGGAAAAAGAGGGCGAATAAAATGGCAAGGGTGAAGTGAGGGAGAGGAAAATGAGAGGCAAATGGCAAATAATGTAATGCGAGGGATAATAGTTTGTGATGGGTACTTGGTATGTCTTGACTTGTGCGTAGACTCCCCGACAACGGCGCCAAAAATCCTTCTTGCTACCTCTTGAGCATGTGTTGGTTTTCCCTTGAAGAGGAAAGGGTGATGCAGCAAAGTCGCGTAAGTATTTCCCTCAGTTTTTGAGAACCAAGGTATCAATCCAGTAGGAGGCTACACTCAAATCCCTCGTACCTGCACAAACAAATAAGAACCTTGCAACCAACGCGATAAAGGGGTTGTCAATCCCTTCAGGGCCACTTGCAAAAGTGAGATCTGATAAAGATAATAAGATAAATATTTTTGGTATTTTTATGATATAGATTGGAAAGTAAAGATTGCAAAATAAAATAGATCAGAAACTTATATGATGGAAAATAGACCCGGGGGCCATATGTTTCACTAGTGGCTTCTCTCAAGATAGCATAAGTATTACGGTGGGTGTCGTGGAATTGTCACGTCAGATGTCCTCGTGCAAGGACTTAGTTGTGGAGCCATCGCAACTAGGAAGCTTGAAGGGGTTAATCGGGACAAAGGACAGGAGAGGTTTATACTAGTTCGGCCCCTTACGGTGAAGGTAAAGCCTACATCTAGTTGGGTTGGTATTGATGTTTCGATGACCAGGGAGCGAGATACGCTATGCCCGGCTCTCAATGAGTTGTTTCTTGCCCTAAGCCGCCAGCATGTCGTCCCATTATATACACGGGTTGACGCCCTGTGGCTTACAGAGTCCCAGCTGGCTTATAAATAGTGTCCGGATCGGTGACTAGTTAAATCTACCTTATGATACAAGTCATACCTTTATGGCGGTTTTCTACAACGGGCCTTCAGTCGCCTGTGGGCTTTAAGCCCTTTATTGAACTGCCATCTTCATGCTTTGGTCTTGGGCTTCTTTCTGTGAGTCCTCTTTGCATAACCCGGCCCCTCCTGGGCGGCTTACACAAATAGTTATATCCCCAATATTAGGCCCCAGATTGATTCGAACCTGTTCATGTCAATCTTAAAATACCTTAAGACATAAATCTTCAGTCTTCTGACTGTGCAAAGGGTCTTCTTTAACCCGCCATGACGTCATCTTTTGGATCCGTGTTAACCCGCCGTGAAGTCATCTTTTCATAAATTATTTTTTATTCCATCATATCCTCCAATGGATCTCTGCCTTTATTGACTGTTCCGAAAACCAAAGCGTCGGGGCCGCTGGATAATAACTCTTATCTCCTCGTTTCCCACGCTGCCTCAGTTATCCTTTCCTTATAAATAGGCACGACCTAGTCTTCCCATTATCCTCCTTCCAGTCATCTTCTTCCTCTCGCTACTTCTCTGTCGCTCGAGCTTCGCCGCCGCCACCGCGGATCTCCCCGTCTTCACCAACTTAGGCCGCTGCATCAACCTGGTTGGACCAGAAAAACGGGACACCCTTCCGCAGCAACCTTGCATCGCTAAGTTTCCCCTTTCCTGCTCTTTAGATCTACATTAGGACCTTCGAATTCTTTGCGTTCTTCGCTGTTCATTAGGATCCTTTCATAGATTTCATCACCCCCGTTCTTCTTGACCTTGAAGATGATAAAAACTGATGCGGTAGATGTTTTGCACCTATTTTGAAATGCAAATGAACCCCTATCTGTCGCACAGAGGCCCCATTCGAGCCCTTGAGTTTCATCCGCGCCAGTCTTAGATCTAGAAAATTTCCTTTTCAGAACAATTGTTTGATCCAAAATAATATCAGCAACTTGTGAAACATGTTTGTATCACCCGGAAAACTACTTCTGTCGGATACACTTAAACACAACTGTCCATGTAGCCGGCTTAAATAAATGACACTGATCTGTAAGCCTTGCTTGCTTCTCATGACCTTAAGAAGTTTGAACTGCTTTTGACACATGTAGCGGCTTAAATACTATTGCATAGTTATCCTTATATCATTAGGCCCCTTCTTAAGCCGCCACCTTGAATAATTAAGATATTTTTTCCCGGGTTAAAATTGAACCGGAACCTCTTACTTTGTCATAGGCCAACTGTTGTCATGGCACCTAAGGCAACCAAGGCCCCTGTGACCTGCAATTGGGTCCCATCCATAGTCACTAAGAGTAAACTGTCTGAATTTGTGAAGTATGGCCATCTGCCAAAAAAGGAGGTCATGTCTTATCATGCCACTGACCCGTCTGAAGAGAGGCCTCAACCCAAAGAAGGGGAGGTAATAATTTTTACGGATCATATGAACCGGGGATTTGCTCCTCCCGACTCAAAATTCTTCAGGGAGGTTTTGAATTTCTTTGATCTTAGACCTCAAGACATTGGACCCAATTCCGTGTCAAATATTTGCAATTTGCAAGTCTTCTGCGAGGTGTACCTAGGAGAGGAGCCAAGTCTGCTTTTGTTCAGAGAGATTTTCTACTTGAACCAGCAAAATGAACGTGCCAACGAGCCTAGTCTTGAGCTTGGCGGCATTTCAATTCAGCGGCGGAGAGATTGCCTTTTTCCTTACGCTGAACTGCCGAGTCATCCGAAAGATTGGAATCAGACGTGGTTCTATTGTCAAGATACTTCACCGGCTGATGGGAGCCCTCTGCCCGGCTTCCCGCCCTGCGCCTTGAGTCCAACCATCCGTTAGCGGATAAACTAACTGCTGTCGAGCGTCTGCCTCTCAATCCCACCATCAAGAAGATCAAAGCTCTTTTGGGAAACGACTTAAACGACATCGATCTAGTCCGAGTCTGGGTCACTTGGCGAGTACTTCCATTAAGCCGCCGTTCCGGCTTAATGTGTACTTACACAGGCAAAAAGGATGATCCACTGTGTCATAGTCCTAATGACTTACCAGATGATGTGGTAGATGCTACGACCCAGTCGCTGCTGAAGGAGGGTACTATAACTGGTAATACCTTCGGCTTACTTCCCTTTTGCAAGAAGAACCCGGCCCCTGCAGTGAATTATCAATCTTAATAAATACTCCTTGCCATGTTATACCTTATTTGTACTCATAGTTCCTTATCCTTTTCCACAGGCCGATGACAACTTCTGGAAGGTCAAGTATGACCATGAGGCTGCCAAACAAGCCAGGGCAGCCAAGAAAACCGAAAGGAAAGCCGCCAAGACGGGAACCTCAAAGAAGAAGAAACCCAGCGCCTCTGACTTATTCAAATTGGATGATACTTCTTCAGATGATGAAGAGGTAATCCTTTAATTTTCTTAACTCCTTTGTCGTTATTTTACTGACATTCTATCCTTTCAGGAGGATACAGGGAACAGTCAAGCAGTTGACGAAGAGGTAACTATAATCTCCTCAGACTCAGAGCCTTTGCCAAAGCAAAAAATCCAAAGGGTGACCCGGAAAGTAAGATTTTCACATCCTCTAGCTTATCAAGATCCTCAATTTCTTTTGAAGCAACAATAGCTTGAAAACCGAAGGCAGACCCGGACCAACAAGGATGCAGAACTCTCCTCCGGCTTACCTGATGTAACTAGGAAGCGTCGGACCGAGGTTATCTCCGATTTACGTTCTGTTTTACCTTTGGCAGGTTTAATTCACCAACCTCTCAATTCATCTGACTCTAATTATCAAGATACCTCTCCTTCCTCCGGTGAGTCTATGCAATCAAACATGCCGGCTTTCAAAACTGCTCCCGGGTAATGTAACCTTATTTACTTTAGGTTTTACCTTACTTATGCTTTAGTATTCATCCTTCTACCTTTATTGACAACATGCAAGTGAAGCCCAGCAAGAGGGCAAGGAAGAATAAACCGTCCCAAGACCCGATTGTTACTGAACCGGCGCCTGACATGTCTGCTCCTGACAGCTCCACCCATCAGCCGCCGCCTAAACCGGCTTCTGACATTCCGGTGCCAACCTCTGATCCGCCTGCCGAAGATGCTACCAACAGTTCTGATAATCCGGAAGCCCCTAGCCCGGTCAAGACGACTGACTCGGAAGTTGAATTTCTGAAAAGTCAATTTGTTGAACCGGGGCAGCCTACTATCCTTGCCAAATGTACTGCCAAGGAGGAACTTGCCGAACGCCGAAAGGCCAAGCAGAACATTACTGATTATACTCACTTAAGCATTGGTGATATAGTCTCGGGCTTCAAGTGCACAATAGTCGTGACCTGGAAATTGACATGGTGAAACAAATACAACACAAATCTGAGGTATAACTTATGCTATTTTCCTGAATCTTACTTACTGTACTAGCCCCCAAGTCTATTGCTTATGAATGAATATGCTGTAGACTTAGAAATCTACTTATTGTTGGTTTGTCCAGTTTAAAGAGAATATATTTAACCCGGTTATAGCATGATACTTTGAACTTGCGATACACATTAGCCCCCAAGTGCCAAGTATCTTTACTTGTAAAATGCTTGGGACTTAATATGCATGACCTGGATTTATAGGTTAAAAAATTCTTTTACCATACATTAGCCCCCAAGTGCCAAGTATCTTTACTTGTAAAATGCTAGGGACTTGAATGTTACCTTACCGTGATCCTTACCATAACCTGGTATCAATGCAGGCCACCATAAGTCAATTTGAATCGGAGCTTGCTGACCTGAAGAGCCGGCTAAAAACTCAAGAGCTGGAAACTCAAAAGGCCAACTCCAAATTTGAATTCAGTGTCTCTGAACAAGAGAAGTTGAAGAAGAATTTTGAGTCAGAGAAGAAAATCTGGGCTGATGAGAAGGCTTCACTGGTGACCCGGGCCGAAACGGCAGAAACATCTCTTGCAGAAGCAACAACCGAGCTATCTGACTTCAAACGGCAGATATCTCAAATGGTCTCAACCATCTTTGGTAAGTCATAACCTCAAATATTGTAATCTTTTCTTTGATGATTATTGTAATTGCTATTTTCGGCTCACCTTATGTTTGTGAACACAGGCCCCAGGAGCACCAACCTTAAGCAGAACATGCTGATTAAACTTAAGGCGGTTTACACTCTAGTGGAGCAGCTGTACACCGGGTCTCAACGTGCCTTGGCCGTTGTAGCTTTATCAAATACCACTCCACACCTTCTGCAAGACGTGGTGAAGTGCCTCGCTGTGCTACCTCAGCGGATCCAAGATTTAAGGCGGACGTCTTCAAGAGCCGGGGCCGTAGCCGCATTGTTGAGAGCAGCCACGCAACCGGCAAGTCTTCGTACATCCTTGATGCGCTTTGGTGCTTCAATCTGCTCAATGGCCTTGATCTTGTCGGGATTGGCTTCAATTCCCCGCTGAGACACGAAGAACCCGAGAAGCTTGCCGGAGGGGACTCCAAACACACACTTCTCGGGGTTAAGCTTGAGGTTGATCTTGCGCAGATTTGCAAAGGTTTCTTCTAAATCTTGAATCAGAGTTGCTTTGTCCTTGCTCTTGACCACTATGTCATCCATGTAGGCTTCCACATTTCTGTGCATTTGTGGCTCAAAGGCATCATGGACTACTCTTGCAAATGTTGAACCAGCATTCTTTAAACCGAAAGGCATTCGTACGAAACAATATGTGCCACATGGGGTGATGAATGCGGTCTTCTCCTCATCCTCTTCTGCCATGAAGATCTGATGGTATCCTGAGTATGCATCAAGAAATGAAAGCAAGTCACATCCGGCCGTGGAGTCAACAATCTGGTCGATGCGCGGCAAGGGAAATGGGTCTTTGGGACAAGCTTTATTGACATCGGTAAAGTCGATACAAAGCCTCCATTTCCCGTTCGCCTTGCGCACGACTACAGGATTGGCCAACCACATAGGATGGAGCACTTCTCTAACAAGGCCTGCTGCTTCCAACTTCTTGATTTCTTCTGCGATGAATTCTTGGCGCTCCACTGCCTGTTTCCTGACTTTCTGCTTGACGGGCCGCGCATGAGGACAGACGGCAAGATGGTGCTCGATTACTTTCCTGGGAACGCCGGGGATGTCAGACGGTTGCCATGCAAATAAGTCGACATTCGCCCGCAGGAAAGCAACGAGCGCGCCTTCCTATTTAGAGTCGAGAGTGGCACTGATGGTGAAGGTACCACCAGTGCCGTCCTCCTTGGCGGACACCTTCTTGGTCTCTGGTGGAGCTACCATTGTCTTCTTACACTTGCCGGTGGAGCTCGATGGTGCGTCCTCGACGGTAGCGCAGCACTCCGAAGAGGTGCGCTTGCCAGAGTGGGCATCAGAACTCTTGCTGGACTTAGTCTTCTTCTTCGCCCCGGGAGCTTCAACGGCAAGTGACTTGCGATCTGTTGCGGCTGCTGCTTCCCGGTAGATCTTGTCGGTGCAGATAAGAGCATCCTTCTTGTCGCCAGGGACAGAGATGACACTTATCGGGCCTGGCATCTTTAGTATATTGTATGCATAGTGAGAGGCTGCCATGAACTTGGCGAGTGCTGGACGGCCGAGTATCCCATTGTAAGGCAATGGAAAGTCAGCGACGTCAAAAGTGACCCTCTCAGTCCTGAAGTTCAACTCGCTGCCAAATGTTACCGGCAACATGATCTTTCCCTTCGGCTTGCTCCTTCCCGGATTGATTCCTTGGTATGTGCCGGTCTCTTCGAGCTCGCCATCAGCGATCTGGAGTTTCTGGAGTACCGCGGAGGAGATCAGGTTCAAGCCGGCCCCGTCATCAACTAGCATCTTAGTGACCTTGAGGTTGCGGATAGTTGGTGAAACCAACATCGGCAAGCACCCGACCGCAGTTATGCGATCAGGGTGGTCCTCAATATCAAAGATGATAGGCGTGCTGGACCATTTCAGAGGCCTGCATGACTCGATGGGTGGTTCTGCCGCATTGACTTCCCGCACCCACTGCTTGAGCTGGCGGTGTGAAGTATGCAGAGAAGCACTGCCGTCAACGCACAGGACCTCTGTGGCTTTCTGGAACTCCTGCTCATCGGCCTCTCCATCATCCATATCTTCATCGTCGTCGTCATCTTCATCCTTGTCGCAGCCGCGGGGAGGTCTGTCTCCTTGCCGCTGCTTGGCCTTGCCGCGGCGTCCTCCTCGGTCGGAGCGTTTCTTGCTGGCTCCTCCAGCACCTTCCTGGGCCTTCTCCTTGTCGCGTCGCTCGTATTCAGCCTTTTGCTGCTCTACGAGCAGCTCGACCTTCTTGCAGCTCTGGAGGTCATGGCCCTTGGTGCGGTGGATCTTGCAGTACTGCTTGTTGGTGCCATCCTGCTTGTCGGCGACCGCCACAGCCTGGCAGTTGGTGCCTGCGGCAACCTCCTTGCCGGAGCTACAAGCTTTGGCTTTCTTGCCGGACTGCTCGACGACTAGCACCTCTTTGCCTTTCTTCTTCCTGTTGTTCCGCCGCCGGTTTTTCTTTGTTGGGGCAGCATCCTCACTATCAGATCCTCCTGCTCCTGTATTCTCTCCGGGGAGTTTCCTCCCTTCCTCAGCACGTGCACACTTGTCGGCCAGGGCATATAGCTCACTGACGTCTCTGATTTTGCACATCGCCATCTCCTCCCGCATCCTACGGTTTCGCACGTTCTGATGGAACGCGTTGATCACCGCGGCAGGGTGGACATCTGGGATGTTGTGCTGTACGCGGCTGAATCTCTGAATGTACTTGCGTAGGGGCTCTCCTTCCTTCTGGGCTAGCAAATGAAGGTCGCTTTCTTGGCCATGAGGCTTGTGGCCGCCCGTAAAGGCGCCGACAAACTGATGACACAAGTCAGCCCAGGAGGATATGGAGTTGTCCGGCAAGTGCATGAGCCAGCATCTGACATTGGGCTTGAGCACCAGTGGGAAGTAGTTGGCAAGGATCTTGTCGTCCCGCCCCTCAGCAGCTTGCACCGCGATGGTGTAGATGCTGAGGAACTCCGACGGATGCGACTTGCCGTCGTACTTTTCTGGTACATCTGGCTTGAAATTCTTCGAGCTGGGCCACTGGACTTGCCGCAGCTCACGAGTGAACGCAGGGCAACCTACCGCGTACGGCAAGTCGCCTGGTTCCCCTGGCGCATGCATGTCAACAGAGGGCCCAGCGCGCTTGTCGGATTGACGTCGCGCTTCTCTTTGGCGCTCGATGCGAGTACGAGCGTCTTCTTGCTGTCGTTCGTGAAGAACTTGGCGCTGATCGCGACGAGCTCGTGGATCTGACGATGCGGTGGAGTCGCTGTCGAGGTGGACCCGACGAGTCGGCGATCTTGGCCTTCGGGGTGGAGAGTGCATGGTGGTTGCACCCCACCAGTTTCGTTGCCATCGGCTCGTGCCTGGCCGTCCTGCCGCGGCCGCGATGTACTCGGCTGCCGCGGAGTGTCGCCGTTGGCGAAGCCGATGAGACTCTGAATGGTGGCCCTCCATCCGCCGATCTTGTCTTCCGTTGGAGGGTAATCCAGGAGCAATTGAGCTCGCACCAAAGCTTCCGCTGGAGTGGTGGGTGGCAGTGGTGAACGGTGCGAGGAGCGGGATATGCTCGGACTTCCTATGTTAGAAGGAGCAGTATCCTGTCCAGGCGACCGTGTCTCGCTCGTGCCAGCATGTTGGCGTGCATGCTGGTCTTGAGCACCCCGAGATCCACCAGCTCGATCTTGTTCCAACGAACGTATGGTACTGCGAATACCATGACGCTGTCGGTCCTGCGCCTCCTGAGATGGGCGCGGTACATGTACGGACGCCGAGGTCTGCACAGCCTTGTCCTTGGACCTGGAAGCACCATGAGCTCCCTCGTCAACGTCCGTTCTTCCGCCGGCGTCTACCCCACCACCCGTTTGCTCCGGTGGTGGTGAGATCGACATGGACGAAGCAGCTGCCGCCGAAGCCTTCTTCTTCGGTGGCATGTCGATGAAGAAAACGAAGATCTAGCTCGTGTGAACGCCGGATCAGGTTCACGCAATCTCGACGCCCCCTACCTGGCGCGCCAAAGATGTCGGGAAAACTGATCCACGAACACCTATGGGACCGGCGGACCGAGCCCCTTTCGGTTCGGCGGGGGGCGGAGATCGCACGAAGAGCAGATCGAGGCGAAGCACACGAGCAGTTTACCCAGCTTCGGAGCTCTCCGGAGAGATAATACTCCTACTGCTGCTTGTCTGATTGTATTCTGTTCTTGCTCGAGAGCGCTAAGTGTTTTCTGTCTGCGGACTGACCCGAACCGAACCCCCTCTACGTTGCGCATGGGCCTCCTTTTATATGCTCAAGGGGATCACCGACAGGTGGCAACGCAGACAAGGGTAAAAATGTAAAAGGAGTTGCGGTTGGTACAACTACCTGCACAGTGTATCCTACCTAACCCTGACGGCAGGGGACAAAGGCATTAAATGCCCGTCTGTGTCACCCAAACAGTGCAGAAAAGGACCGTCAGGGACGCCACCGTTCGCCATGATGGTTATCTTGTCAGCGTCGCTTGCCACCTCGCACCGCTGGCTGCACAGCCTCTTGCCACGCACGCCTGGAAAGGCCCCAGGGCGACACGTTGGTGGATGTGCTGGAGCGCGGGTACAGGGTGGTAGCTTGTCGCGGCAAGCGCCTTGCCGCGGTTGTTGTCTTGTCGCGTCCGGAAGCTTGTCGCTCACCGGACCTTGCCGGGACGCGTGGCGCGTCGCGGCAAGTTCCTTGAGATGCCTTGGTCGGCCTTCCCGGCAAGCTCCTCTTGCCGGGGCCTTGTCTCCTTGGCTTGAATACTTTGTTCTTGAATGGCTCCAGAAGAACCACGGAGGACCTTGGCGGTCACTCGGCAAGCCTTGCCGCGGGGTGCTGCAACTACCCGTGCACAAGTTCGGGATACTAGGGTACCCCTACTCTAGTACACCGACACACATTGGGCCGGGCAAAAGTATGGCTTCCAGAGCTAGACCCGGCCGACCTTGCTCTTGGATACCCCAGTCTGAAGGAGGACGGTACTGTATTTGATGATCACGACTTCACCGCCTGTGTCAAAGTCATATGTCCCATGGCGACCCTTATTGGGAACGATACTGACCTCACCAAGTACCCTCCGGGCTATGACAGTGAGAACCGGAGAATTCCAAACACTCCATACGATCAAGTCAGCCTGATCCCTCCAACGCGTAAGCATACTTTTGCCCCTGAAGTGGACCCAACTAGTTTAATAGATGATAAAGCTGAGTTTGAAGCCTTGAGTGGCATTGACTGGGCCTCGTCAACCTTCCAGGACAAAGCAACCGACGGAGAGGCGGAGAAGGATAACCCGGAATCTTCGAGCCCGCCGAAGGAGTGAATCGCCAGGCGTTAAGCAAAAAACAATGCTTCATTTATTCAGACTCGGGGAGTCTTGTAATAGGGTAGAAAAGACTTCTCAATGTTTTTCATGCCTTCGCGCAAGTTCTGAGCGCTTAACACTTTCGTAAGCCGCCATCACTATATATTTCTAGCTTATGTTGATCGTTTATTTCCTTGACATTTAAATTTGCTTGCCTTATCCTGCACATAAAACAAGCAAAATTCCCTTGGCGGTTTATCACGTCGGGGGTCACATAAAGTATTGTTAACCCGGAACACGAACCAAAGACATCATATACAGGCCGGTTTATGACTATATTCTGTTAAACATAATCATAATAGCATACCTGCGATCCCTTTGATAATCTTTCCTGCTTATATGATGTTCACCTGGTACTTAACAACCCGGGGGGACCAAAATTAAACCGGAAGAGACAAAAACCATCTCATAATGCTTTCCAAAAGGTCCTTAAGATAGTCCAAATAATTATGCTTACGATGGATAATAAACAACATTCACAGGCTTCTGATTCGAATACGATCAGTAAACCGTTCCAAAGGGGTTAAGCTAAGATTCGGATACGATCATATAGCCCCCAGTGGCTTTGGCGATGCCAATCAAGTGGGTATCGACAGCTATGTTCTCTTTGGTTCGAATAGGACCTATGTTTGAACAGGAAGCCCCCAAATGACCATAAGAGTTGTTTAATGATGCTGATTTGAATACGATCCACGTCAGACCCAAAGGGGCTAAGCTGTGATTCAAATATGATCAAGAAGCCCCCAAGTGGGTTTGGCAGTATGCCGATCAAGTGGGTATTGACAACTATGTTCTCTTTGGTTCGAATACGACCTATGTTTGAACAGGAAGCCCCCAAGTGATCATGGCTAGATTCAGATATGATCATAAGCTGGACCAAAGGGAAAGCCGGATTCTGATATGATCCGCTCCCTGTTGGTAGTTTTCACCACCTGATAATGAAGACATATAAACATTTTTGAAGAAAAAAGGACAGAGGTCCTGCTTTATTGCTTTATATAATATGTACGTCGTCAAAAATATATACATCGTGAGAGCTGATGGCTCAACTATAGTAAGGCCAAAAATATGTACATCGTGAGAGCCGATGGCTCAACTATAATATTCCACGGCCGGCGGGTCTCCTCGTCCGACTTACGTGAGTCTTTGTGCTCTCGAACATCAATGAGGTAGTATGACCCGTTGTTCAGATTCTTGCTGACCACAAAGGGTCCTTCCCAAGGCGGAGATAGCTTGTGCATGTCAGATTGATCTTGGATGAGCCGGAGTACTAAGCCGCCTTCCTGAAAGGTTCTGCTCCTAACCCGGCGACTGTGATAGCGGCACAGGTCTTGCTGGTAAATCGCCGATCGGGTTATTGCCAAATCTCGCTCCTCATCCAACAAGTCAAGTGCATCCTGACGACCTTTTTCGTTATCCGCCTCCACGTAAGCCGCCACGCGGGGTGAGTCATGTCGGATGTCACTTGGCAAAACTGCCTCTGCACCGTACACCATAAAGAAAGGTGTGTAGCCTGTAGACCTGTTAGGTGTAGTGTTGATACTCCACAACACAGAAGGTAACTACTCCACCCAACAACCCGGAGTCCGTTGTAAGGGGACAAAGAGCCGGGGCTTGATACCCTTCAGGATCTCTTGATTAGCTCTTTTTGCTTGACCATTGGATTGAGGATGAGCAACATCCGACTCATCAAGCCGGATATGTTCTCGCTGACAGAACTCTTCCATGGCTCCCTTGGAGAGATTAGTGCGATTATCAGTTATAATGCTGTGTGGGAAACCAAAACGAAAGATCACCTTTTTCATGAACTGAACCGCCGTGGCCGCATCACACTTACTGACTGGCTCTGCCTCAACCCACTTTGTAAACTTGTCCACTGCCACCAGTAGATGTGTCTTTTTATCCTTAGACCTCTTGAAAGGCCCAACCATGTCAAGCCCCCAAACCACGAACGACCAAGTGATTGGGATCATCCTCAATTCTTGAGCCGGCACATGAGCTCGTCGTGAGAACTTTTGACAACCATCACACTTACTGACCAGATCCTCCGCATCAGCATGAGTCTTGATCCAGTAGAAACCATGACGGAAGGCCTTGGCCACAAGAGATTTTGAGCCAGCATGATGACCACAATCTCCTTCATGAATCTCACGAAGTATCTCTTGTCCCTCCGCAGGCGACACACAGCGTTGAAACGCCCCTGTTACACTGCAATGATGCAACTCACCATTAACAATCGTCATGGATTTGGACCGCCTGACAATTTGTCTCGCCAAAGTCTCATCCTCCAGCAACTCCCCCTGGGTCATATAGGCCAAATATGGCACTGTCGGGATAACGTGAAGAGCTGCCACCAGCTGGGCCTCCGGGTCTGGCACCGCTAGTTCTTCCTCGGTAGGCACCTTGACAGAAGGGTTATGCAAAATATAGAGAAATGTGTTAGGTGGCACCGGCTTACGTTGAGATCCCAGCCGGCTTAAAGCATCAGCCGCCTCATTCTTCCTTCGATCAATGTGCTCCACTTGATAACCCTTGAAATGTCCAGCCACAACATCTACTTCACGATGATAAGCCGCCATGAGAGGATCCTTGGAATACCACTTGCCTGACACCTGTTGAGCCACAAGATCTGAGTCGCCCAAACACCTTACCCGGCTTAAGTTCATCTCCTTGGCCATCCGGAGACCATGGAGTAAGGCCTCGTACTCAGCTGCATTGTTAGTACATGGAAACATAAGCAGGAGTACATAACAAAATTTTTCACCTCGAGGGGAAGTTAAAACAACTCCCGCCCCCGAGCCTTCTAGCTGCCTGGACCCGTCAAAGTGAATACTCCAATATGTGTTATCTGGCTTCTCCTCAGGTTCCTGCAACTCTGTCCAATCATTGATAAAGTCCACCAAGGCTTGAGACTTAATAGCAGTATGTGGCATGTACTTCAAACCATGAGGCCCAAGCTCGATAGCCCACTTGGTGACTCGTCCTGTGGCCTCCCTATTCTGGATGATGTCTCCCAAAGGGGCAGAACTTAGCACAGTTATAGGATGACTTTAAAAGTACTGCTTCAACTTCCGGTTGGCCATAAAAACTCCGTAAACGAGTTTCTGCCAATGTGGATACCTTTGTTTAGACTCAATGAGCACCTCACTGATATATTAAACCGGCCGTTGAACCAGATGCTCCTTGCCAGCTTCCTTACGCTCCACCACGATAGCAACACTGACTTCTCGTGAATTGGCAGCCACGTATAACAGCAACGGCTCTTTATCAATAGGAGCTGCAAGAACCGGTGGTTCAGACAACTATCTTTTTAAGTCTTCAAAGGCAGCATCAGCAGCCTCACTCCAGACAAAAGTGTCTGTTTTCTTCATCATCTGATATAACGGTAGGGCCTTCTCACCTAACCGGCTTATGAACCGGCTTAAAGCGGTAACACGACCCGCCAGTCGCTGAACATCATTGATGCACGCCGGCTTAGCCAGAGAGGTAATCGCCTTGATCTTCTCCGGATTAGCTTCGATACCTCTGTTGGAGACCAAAAAACCCAAGAGCTTGCCTGCGGGTACACCAAACACACACTTGGCCAGATTAAGCATCATCTTATAAACTCGGAGATTATCAAAGGTCTCTTTTAAGTCAGATATCAAGGTTTCCTTCTCTCTGGATTTCACCATGATGTCATCCACATAAGTGTGAACGTTACGCCTGATTTGATCGTGTAGACAGTTCTGCACACATCACTGATAAGTCGCCTGAGCACTTTTGAGCCTGAACGACATAGATACATAACAGAAGGCTCCAAACGGAGTGATGAAAGCCGTCTTCTCCTAGTCCTTAACTGCCATTTTGATCTGATGATACCCAGAGTAAGCATCCAAAAAACTCAAACGTTCACAACCCGCCGTAGCATCAATGATTTGATCAATACGGGGGAGAGCAAAAGGATCAGCCGGACAAGCCTTGTTTAAGTCCGTGTAATCCACACACATCCGCCAAGTGCCGTTTTTCTTGAGTACAAGCACTGGGTTAGCCAACCACTCCGGGTGAAAAACTTTAACAATAAACCCGGCCGCTAAGAGCCGGGCGACCTCTTCCCCAATAGCTTTCCGTCTCTCTTTGTTGAACCGTCGGAGAAACTGCCTGACCGGCTTATACTTCGGATCAATATTGAGAGTGTGCTCAGCGAGTTCCCTCGGTATACCCGGCATGTTAGAAGGTTTCCATGCAAAGATGTCCCAGTTCTCATGGATGAACTCGATGAGCGCGCTTTCCTATTTAGGATCCAAATTGGTACTGATACTGAACTGCTTAGAAGCATCGCCTGGGGTAAAGTCAACAAGCTTCGTCTCAGCGGCCGATTTAAACTTTAAAGCTGGGTCGTGCTCAGTAGTTGGCTTCTTTAGGGAGGTCATATCTGCCGGGTCAACATTGTCTTGATAAAATTTGAGCTCCTCCGCGGCACAGGCAGACTCAGCATAAGCCGCGTCGCCTTCTTCACACTCCAAAGCCACCTTTCGACTCCCATGCACAGTGATGGTGCCCTTGTGACCCGGCATCTTGAGCGGCAAATAAACGTAACATGGCCATGCCATGAACTTAGCATAAGCCGGTCGCTCAAACAGAGCGTGATATGGACTCCTAATTTTAACCACTTCAAACGTCAATTTCTCAGCCCTGGAGTCATATTCATCTCCAAAGGCCACCTCCAGTTCAATCTTGCCAACTGGGTAAGCCGACTGGCCAGGAACCACTCCATGGAAAATAGTGTTGGATGTTCTCAAATTCTTATCAGTCAACCCCATGCGTTGAAAGGTCTCGTAGTAGAGGATATTGATGCTGCTACCTCCGTCCATGAGTACCTTAGTGAATCTATATCCACCAACCTGAGGTGCTACCACCAAGGCTAACTGACCCAGATTATCGACCCGTGGAGGGTGATCTTCTCTGCTCCATATAATAGGCTGTTCTGACCATCTCAAATAACGAGGAATTGCCAGCTCAACAGAATTCACGGCCCTCTTATGAACCTTCTGGTCACGTTTGCATAAGATAGTCGTAAACACGTGATACTGCCCACCACTCAACTGCTTCGGATGGCTTTGATAACCCGACTGTTGCTGTTGTTGCCCTCCTTGACCAGACTGATGCTGATTATTATTGCCTGGATGTCCTTGAAAGTCGGAGTTTGAACCACCGCCTGGGCCATGAAAACCACCAGCTCCTGAACCGCCGCCAGATCCAGAGTTGTCACCAAACGCGTTGGAATTCTTAAAAGCTTTCATGATCGCACAATCTTTCCACAAGTGAGTGGCGGGTCATTCCCGGGTGTCGTGTCTTGGGCAAGGCTCATTAAGTAACTGCTCCAGAGATGGGCCTGACCCGCCAGATCGAGGGGGCGGCTTGCCATTACGTCTCTGATTGTTACCCTGTGCATTAGCGTTGGCTACAAACTCCGGGTTGCCGTCCGCCTTACGGTTATTGCCGCCTTGATTCATCGGGTTATGCTGCTGACCCTTTCCACTGCCGTTCCTCTTTCCCTTCCCTGTCTTCTCATCATCAGACGTGGGATCCTTGGTACTATCAGAATCGGCATATTTGACTAAAGCCGCCATCAGCGTACCCATATCGTTGCAGTCACGTTTAAGGCGC
The DNA here is from genome assembly GCF_002162155.2 of Triticum dicoccoides. Classification (NCBI taxonomy): domain Eukaryota; kingdom Viridiplantae; phylum Streptophyta; class Magnoliopsida; order Poales; family Poaceae; genus Triticum; species Triticum dicoccoides. Next base: position 334,862,241 of record NC_041389.1, on the reverse strand, counting down.
CCCAGTTTCTGCCTCAGTGGCTCAAAGCGGCAATTCTTCTCCAACATAAGGACTGCAGAGCCGGCATCCATCTTGTCAGATGAATGTATTATCTCCTTGACCCGGTGAGGGAGTCCCGGATTAGGGGATGTCCGGATGACCGGACTATAACCTTTGGCCGGACTCCTGGACTATGAAGATACAAGATTGAAGACTTCGTCCCGTGTCCGGATGGGACTTTCCTTGGCGTGGAAGGCAAGCTTGGTGATACGGATATGTAGATCTCCTCCCATTGTAACTGACTCTGTGTAACCCTAGCTCTCTTCGGTGTCTATATAAACCGGAGGGTATTAGTCCGTAGGACGAACAACAATCATACCATAGGATAGCTTCTAGGGTTTAGCCTCTTTGATCTTGTGGTAGATCTACTCTTGTACTACCCATATCATCAATATTAATCAAGCAGGAGTAGTGTTTTACCTCCATCGAGAGGGCCCGAACCTGGGTAAAAACATCATGTCCCTTGTCTCCTGTTACCATCCGCCTAGACGCACAGTTCGGGACCCCCTACCCGAGATCCGTCGGTTTTGACAGCGACATTGGTGCTTTCATTGAGAGTTCCTCTGTGTCGTCATCTTTAGGCCCGATGGCTCCCCCGATCATCAACAACAACGTGGTCCAGGGTGAGACTTTTCTCCCCGAACAGATCTTCGTATTTGGCGACTTTGCACTGCGGGCCAATTCGCTTGTCCATCTGGAGCAGATCGAAAGCTACGCCCCTGGCCATCAGGTCAGATTTGGAAGTTTGAACTACACGGCAGACATCCGCGGAGACTTGATCTTTGACGGATTCGAGCCACAGCCAAGCGCGCCGCACTGTCACGATGGGCATGATCTAGCTCTGCCACCGAACAGTGCCCTGGAAGCCGCCCCAGTGTCCGCTCCGACCCTTAGTTCGGAGCCTACTGCGCCAATCGAGGACGGGTGGCTGGACACCGCCTCGGGGGTTGCAATCTCCACGATGATCGAGCCGAACACCAGCCTTGTCCTTTGCAAAGCTCGTGACTCCAAGATGCCGGACTCCTTTCCGGACTCCGAACCTTCCTCGTCCCTGCCAATTGAACCCGATTGGGCGCCGATCATGGAGTTCACCACTGCGGACATCTTTCAGCATTCGCCTTTTGGCGACATTCTAAACTCAATAAAGTCTCTCTCTTTATCAGGAGAGCCCTGGCCGGACTATGGTCAGCAAGGTTGGGATGCGGACGACGAAGAAGTTCGAAACCCACCCACCACCTACTTTGTAGCCACTATCGATGATTTAACCGACATGCTTGATTTCGACTCCGAAGACATCGACGGTATGGACGGCGATGCAGGAGACGAACAGGAATCAGCACCTATAGGGCACTGGACAACCACCTCATCTCACGAGGTATACATGGTGGACACACCTAAAAGTAGCGACGACGAGGAACAAAGGGACGCAACGAGGGATCGCTCCCTCGACAAGCAATCAAAGCGGCGGCGTAAGCACTGCGCCAAACCCCACCTCGACAGAAACCCAGCCAACGAGCAGGGCGAACCGGCGGACGACAAACATGCCATCGAGCAATCATCCGAACAGGGCAATTTGGGTAAACAAACCGAACAACCCGTCGCCGATGAAGATAATAGTCCGGACGACCTTACGCCGGATAAAATGCTGGAGCAGAAGAATCTCCACAAAAGGCTTGTCGCCACTGCGCGTAGCCTGAAAAAGCAGAAGCGGAAGCTCAAAACAATGGAAGATGCACTCAGAATTAGATGGGGCAGAATACTCAACACCGCAAACAAGTACGACGACAGTCGTCACACAAAGAGCTATCCTAAGTGGAAATTTCTGTCGGAATTTGATGAGGAGGCCTTAGAGCCCCCGCAATCAAAAAATAAAAAAGACACCCGGTCGGATAAAAAACCCCATGGCCAACATAGAGCGGCAAGGGGCGCCGACTCAAGCCGGCACGTGATCCGCACAAGGATTCGCATCAAAAAGACGGCCCGACCAGATCTATCTACGGGCCAAGAAAGCAAGCTCTAGTAAGCGACACAACGCAACAAGTATCCGAACATCACGGCATACCCAAGTATAGGGGTGCCGCACACCTTATGTTTCACCGATGAGGTGCCGGATCACGAATTTCTAGCGGGATTCAAGCCCGTAAACATAGAGGCATACGATGGAACAATAGACCCTGGAGTCTGGATTGAGGACTATATCCTCCACATACACATGGCTAGAGGAGATGACCTCCACGCCATAAAATACTTACCCCTAAAGCTCAAAGGGCCAGCCCGGCATTGGCTTAAAAGCCTTCCCGAAAACACCATCGGAAGTTGGGAAGAGCTCGAGGATGCTTTTCGGGCAAATTTTCAAGGGACCTATGTCTGACCTCCGGATGCAGACGATCTAAGTCATGTAACTCAACAACCCGGAGAGTCAGCCCGGAAACTCTGGAACAAATTTCTTACTAAAAAGAACCAGATAGTCGACTGTCCGGACGCCGAAGCCTTAGCAGCTTTCAAACACAGCGTTCGAGACGAATGGCTCACCAGACACCTCGGCCAAGAAAAGCCAAGAACAATGGCCGCATTAACAAGCCTCATGACCCGCTTTTACGCAGGAGAGCACAGCTGGTTGGCAAGAAACAGCACCAGCGACCCAAGCACATCCGAAGTCATGGATGGAAACGGGAAACCACGGCGTAGCAAGGACCGGCGCCGAACCAAGGGAAACATCCTGAAGAGCGCGACAGTCAACGCTGGATTCAAAAGCTCTCGGCAGAATTAGAAAAAGCTGCCCCTCAAGGATAGCAGGGATGAGCTATCTAACCTAAACAACATCTTGGAAAAAATATGTCAAATCCACAGTACTCCCGGGAAGCCTGCAAACCATACCCACAGAAAATGTTGGGTCTTCAAGCAATCCGGCAAACTTAACGCCAAACACAAGGGGCTCGACATACCAAGCGAGGACGATGACGAACCCCACAAACAGTGCACCGAAGAACAAAAGAAATTCCCACAAGAACTCAAAATAGTAAACTCACTTCACGTGACAAAAGGGAAATACAGAGCGGCGCCTATAAAGATACGCGCCATACGGCCTGTTCCAGAGGAGTCCGGCCACTGGTCGTTACAACCAATCACTTTCGACCATCAGGATTACTCTAGAAGTATCCGGAACGCGGGAAGGACTGCCATGGTATTCGATCCGATAATTGATGGACTCCACTTTACAAAAGTCATAATGGACGGAGGAAGTGATCTAAACCTGCTATACCAGGACACAGTCCGCACAATGGGGATAAACCCAACGAAAATTTGCCATGGCAACACTTCCTTTCAAGGGGTAACGCCAGGCCCAGATACCCATTGTACGGGTTCTCTCCTACTAGAAGTTATGTTCAGCTTCCCCGACAACTTCTGCCGCAAAAAGCTAACCTTTCACATCGCCCCATTCACAAGTAGCTATCAAGCACTACTGGGACGCGACGCTTTCGCCCGCTTTAATGCAATACCACATTATGCATCCCTTACGCTTAAAATACCCGGTCCACGAGGCATCATCTCATTAAAGGGAAATATCGAGTGTTCCTCGAGCGCGGAATACTATGCGGCTGCCTTGACAGCCACACACTAAACTAGCTTTACTAGTTAAAGCAACTAAACAGGTCGTTCAGACCCCCGGACATGGCTAGACGAGTCCGGCGTAAACATCCAAAGGCTTGTTAGCAGCACACCCCCGTACAAGGGGCTCCGCGCATATACAACAAGAGACAATCAAGCTCAATCCTACCCATTTCACGAACTATACTTTGTTTATTTAATATAACATAAAGTTTCGCATGATTGTTTTTCAACTAAGTTCCTCTCTTTTACAGACGAGCACCGTGCTACACCCGCCCAGGATACGGCACAACGGAGACACAGGCACAAACATGCAGTAGGGACCCCTCCCAAGGATTCTTTTCAGATTAAGACCATGCGTAAACCTTTTTCACTGTCTCTTGTTGATAACATCCCTCGGTTTCTTTCCATAACCGAGGAGGAGGCTGGCGTCTTGGCATTTGGCCACGTTAGATTTTTGCGCGTACCTGGACACCAGGGGCTTCTTATCAAGGGCGTTGTTCAGCCCGTTTTCATAAAGACCGAACACCTTAGGGAGTGTTGGGCGTTGCGAGTTTGGCCTTATATGCATCAGCTCCGAATCATGTCTTTGGTCAAATGTTGGGTTTGCCCGGCTCCTGTGTTTTGCTACCTTACGTTCCGCTCTATCGGCTAAGGCGGCACCAGGAGAACTACTGCTATTGTGCCCCGGTTTGGGCAGGCGAGCACCACAGTAGAGAAAGCCGAAAACTGACTGTCATGATATAGCGCGAGACCGGTCAACCACTCGATGACCCGCCGGAATCTTTAGAATTCCTCCACATTAACGAAGGGCCGTTTCCCGGTCAGGCACATACGCGCCCGAATTTGGGTGAGTGCGGTGCCCCTAGGGGCTATATAGTAGCTCCACTTTCAAACTCCTCTGGCTAAGTGAAAGTGATAAAGCATTATAGTCCGGTTACCTAGTTCGCTGCGCTGTCACCTCCTTTATAGGACCAAGATGTTGGATCAAGTGTGAAAATGCGCCTTTTGCAAACACCCCCGCATTATATGCGTGGGGGCTGAAGCCGAAGACTGCCATCTTTCAGGTTATATACGCATATACATTAACGGCCTCACAGGAGGTATTCTAATTCTTGAAAGTGCAAGTATAAAAAGCTTTTATATCCCATCAAAACATTATTTTATAATGACACACGTTATTTTCATACATAACATCCTTCGAGCACTACGTCTCTATTAAACGAGCGCCCTACAGAACCTCCTGAAAATAGTGCTCGACAGGTACTCGGCTTTCGTCCGAATCTTGGGATGCAACAACACTGGCCTTCATATCCGCCCAGTATGTCTTGACACGGGAAAGAGCCATCTGTGCACCCTCTATGCACGTCAACTTCTTCATTGCATTAATATGTGGCACTATCAGATTTAGGGTTCCGGCAGACCCTTGAGGTTCGAACATTGGGGTGCGCACGGAGGTTTCGCCTTCTACCTACCTGTTCCTCACCAAATCGCTGGGATCTAAACTACCAGAAGAACAGCACGAGAGACACAGAGTTTATACTGGTTTAGGCCACCATTGTGGTGTAATACCCTACTCCAATGTGTGGTGTGGAGGATTGCCTCTTGGGCTGATGATGAACAATACAAGGAAGAACAGCCTCGCGAGGGTCTGTTCTTGTGGTGGTGTCGTCCCTTTGTAGGGGTTGATTCTCTCTCTCCAGATACTATGGTGGCTAGTCCTATTTATAGGAAAAGGCCCTGGGCCTCTTCCCAAATATTGAGCGGGAAGGGCGCCAACAATTGGCCATTTTGAAGGGGAACATCTGGTACGCTTATCCTGACTAAAGTTGGTCCTCGCCTGTCAAAGGCTCTGGTGGTGACGCCGGCTTGGGCTCCACGGTGACCTCCATCCTGCCGTTGGACTGGTCTTGGTCTTGTTGCACCGAAATGGATGCCTTTGCTTGATGCTCTCGCCTGCGCTTTCTCCCCTTGCACCACAGAGGAAAGAAGGACACTGCGCAGGCTGGCGCCTGGCTAGCACCCTTGGTCGTCATGGCTTGCGTCATGGGCACCTCGCGAGGTACCCCACCTTGAAATCTCTGCCCCCTCGTGAGCCAGCCTGATGAGACCGTGCCTGAGGAAGCTCCTTGTCGTCCGCCCCGCGAGGCTTGGCCCCTCGCGAGGGTCTAGAGCTTGTGTTGATGAAGATGGGCCATGCTGGGCCCCCTTTGAGCCACGCCGCAGGCCGCAGGCAGGCAAGTCTGGGGACCCCCGTTCCCAGAACGCCGACAGTAGCCCCCGGGCCCAAGGCGCGCCCGGACTTGGCCGAGCAGAGAGGCGAAAGGGCAAGTGCGAAGAATCGCGGGCCCTAACAGCCTGCGGCCTTGGGCACCGCGTGGCGGTTGATTGGACGCGGGTGGCACTGTTCCCCCATGCCTCCTCATTTGGTGCCAGGCTAGGCAGACCTGCAGTTGTACACAACCACTCCCCTTTTCGTTGCTCGTGCGCCCTCTGTCCTTCCTCCTCTCGAACTCCAGCTTCTGCTTCGAAGCCAATCTCAAACCTTTCCTCCCCCCTTTCGTCACCATGGCTCCAACGAAGAAGGGGAGAGGGAAGGGACCCATGCCTTCGCCTCGCTCACCACCGTCGGTGGCCCCCGCCGTGGACCGGTCGATCATAGTCAATCGAGAGGGCTTGGGCAAGGTTAGTTCGGCCCTAGCCACCATCTTCAATGAATGCGGGAGGACGACAGCCTGGCCCGCGTCTCGGTTCTCCATCGACAGGATAATCACCGAGGTCCCCTATTTCGTCGATGCCCTGTGGGCGGGGCTAATTCCCCCCTTTTCTGATTTCTTCAACGCCGTGCTCTCCCATATCAGATCCACATGATGCATCTGGGTCCTGACTCCATTACTCTTCTGGCGGTCTTCGCCTTCGTTTGCAAGGCTATGGTAGGCATCCTCCCTTCGGTCGCCCTGTTGCGCCACTTCTTCGCTCTGCACCTTGTCGACCCCGCCCAATGCTCAAGATGCGTGAGCTTCATCGCTGCACCCGAGACGGCGGCCTCAGGGATTGGCTTTGGTCTCCCTCCACCCGCGCCTGGGTTCCTCGAGCGGTGGCTGTATGTGGACGTGGGGGTGCCCAGCCCCCTGCTGTCGAAGCCGACTTCGCCTGCTGTCCCTAATTCAGGCTGGGGCCAGGAGACGCTCACAAGCCCCCAGCTCTTCTTCGTCTGGGTCGCTTCAAGTGCTTGAGATCACTTGACGTGACGACGCCCAAGGTGGTGAAGGAGTTCCTGCTACGCCGTGTCGCTCCTCTCCAGCGCCACTCTCGCCGAATGTGGGCCTTCAACGGGCACGGGGATCGTATGAGGCTCCAGGAAGAGGACCTGACGCCTGAAGCGTTGAGGAAGGTACTCTTGGTTCTGACTGGGGACCCCAACCCTGGCAACATCCAGCAAGGGGGGGCCTTGCTGTACCTCTGTTCGGGCAGGAGAGACTTCGTGAATCAGATGCCCGTCTTTGACGAATAGGGACCCGCGCCCCGTCGGCCTCCAGGGGCCTCGCGAGAATCCAGTGACAGTGGCCGCCCTTTCAGTTGGTCGAGGCGACTCTTCCTCAAGTGGCAAAGCAGGGAGGCATGAGCCTTCGGAGGCCGAGGGTGCCCCCGCCGAGGCGACAGCGCCGGGCAGCACTCAAGAGGGAGCGGCCCCTGAGGCCCATGCTGCCGGGGCTGAGGGCGGCGAGCAGCCGCCTATTGTACCCGGGGCCGAGGCCTCCGAGGCCCCGGCTTCTTTTCTTGGTGAGGCGACCAGCGTCACGCATCAGGCAGACACCCCTGACGCGGGTCGTCTTGACGTTTCCTCCTCATCGCAGGCTGACCCCTGTGCTCAACTCTTGGGCCGCTTCCACATGGACTTTGAGGCCCTCCGGAAGAGAAGGGAGGCCTTGGGCGAGATTACCCTTGTCGCCTGCTGAAGCGTAGAAAGTACTTCGCCATCGATGAGTAAGCCTTCTCCCTTCCCAGCTCCAGATTCTTCTGCTGTCCTTCCTGATCCTTGCTCCGCAGGGCCCTTCCTCCCGAGCTCACGGAGATGACTGAGGAGCCATCCCCCTGCTTCGCCCTTCTCCACCATCTCCGATCGCTCCGAGCAGTGGAGCCCTTGTGGTGACGCCGGTCGAAGAGACGAATCACCTCGAGGCACAACGTGGCCCCGCGCGCCTCGCGACCTTCCTTCGCGAGTCTTCTCGGGGCATAGCCAGCCTGCCGTGGGCTTCTCGTCTGGTCGTGGACCGTGATTGGCTGGGGTACTCCCAGCGCTCTTCACTTGGGGATGGACTGGCCCTAGGCTGGGCTTCTAGCGAGGCGCGCCCAGTCGCCTCAAGGGTGCCAGCCACCAGCTCCCTGCCCGGAGGGGGAGCGCTAATCTGTGCCCCCCGACGCTTGCTTGGGGCGGATGATGGCGTGGAAGACGTACTTGAGCGCGCTCGGGAGCATCGCGCTTTTCACCAAGGGTTCCTTCGGAGGCCGGCTGATGCGGTGAGCCTGCTTGGTGAAGAGCTTGCTAATGAAGATGCGCGCCTCGAGGCCGAGGGCCTGCGCTTGGTTGCGGAGAGGCGCGAGCTGGAGGCGGCAGTCGCCCTCACACGCCGTCAACGCGATCTTGACGATGAGGAGGCCAAGGCGTCGCTGGCGGCCTCTCGGGTGGTCCGTTCCGGGCCGTCGAGGAAGCCCGGGAAGCTGACCAGCGGCGAGAGGCGACGGAAGAGCGGGCACGGGAACTCCTGGCCTGGTGCCGCTCACTGGAGGAGCAGGTGGAGCTGCGCGAGGCGGCCCTCGCGTCGATGAAGGTGACTTCCGGTGACCCAGTGGAGCTCCAGAAGTGTGAGGAAGCGCTGACGCTGGAGGCTACCGAACGCGCACGTGAGTATGAACTCCTGGAGACAAGGGAGCGCTTGGTGACACGGGAGGAGAATGATGTCGCTGCGCGGGAAACCCGTGTCTTGGAGGAGATCGGACGTGGCAACGGCGCGCTCGAACCTCGAGCGCGAGTTTGAGGAGAGGCTGGAGTTGATCCGGACCGAGGCTAAAGGTAGGACCACCGCGCTGAGGACCAAGCTGGAGGAAGCGACGCGGTGGGTTGATGCCTTGTGGGCTGCACTTGAGGTGGCGCAGGGGGGAGTTGACTACTTCTCGTGCCGAGGTGCTTCTTCTTCGCCAACGGCTGGACGAGGCTGAGGCTGTTGCGCGCCAGAATGCGGACGAGATACATCAGCGGCGGCTCCTGGAACATGAGCACACCCCCATGCTCACCATGCTTCGGAAGAGAGCCAACACGGCCTTGGGCAACATCTGCGAGGCGGCCGTTGGCGAGCCGCACGCAATCAACTACGCCGGCAACCTTCAGTTCTTGACCGACATCGTGACGCAGCTGGAGGCGCGGTCGGTCAGGGCCAACAGGTTGGTGGAGGAAAAGAGTCGCGCCCTGCTCGGGCGCGCCTTTTCCCGTGTCTTCAGCCATCTCCAGAACATGGATCCTCACTTCGACTTCGACGCCGCCATCGCCCCAGTTCCCCAGGCCGTCCTGGGTGACCTGGCGGACTGGGTGGAAGACAACATGGACGCTCTTGTCAGGGCCTTTGCTTTAGATGATGATGACGCGATCGTGGCCGTCGACGAGGGCGGCATGGTGAACGGCCCTGACGCCACCGGCGACAACGCAGAGGGCGATGGCGAGGCCAGCGACGCCAGTGACAGTTCGGGTGGTGCTCCTGAGGATGCATTGGGGGATTTATCCGACTGACCGCGCATTGCTCCTGTTCCCTTACCCTGCATGAATAGAACTCAGGCTTTTGACCTGACGATTGTAAGAGCATTTTGGGAGGGGGTGCCCCTTATGTAAAGCTTATGTTCAGCATACTAGTGGGTGCTGTATCGCCCACATGGCCGCGCCAAGTGGTTGGCTAGGTGAAGAACCGGATGGCTAGTTTACCTTTGTCCCGTGCGGGTCCTGAGATAATACGTGGGAGGCTGTGGTGTCTCGAATGCCTCTTGATCGAATTCGTAGGATCTGCAGTGAAAAAACCTCCTGAGAGGATATGATGGCGGCAGTCTGGGCTGCACGCAAGCTAGGCCAGACCCGGCTCACGAGGGGCTCACGAGGGGAGGCAGCTGAGGCGAGGTCATAACCGAAACGTGAGAGATTGCTCGAACGAGACTAAGCACCCCTTCCCCGAACACACGCAAATCTCAAATTCGAATCCAACTTAAATCCAGCAGGGGAAAGCAACAACCAAGGGAAAAGCAATGAAGGCAGAAAAAGGCCGCGTCCGACACCTAGTCTAGTCTTGGACGTCTTCTCACCAGCGCGGAGCTAAGTGCTGCCACTGGGCGTGGAAGGGAGCCCCAGGGCCTGAGGCCGGAACTCTTGAGACTCCGGGGCGTGTACAGCCCACTCATTATTACGTGAGAGTGTCACGGGGCGGCGAGCTTCACAGGCACTGGGCCTTCTTCACAGGTACCGGCCTTGCTTCATATCGCCAGACAAGGGCCCCGCCTTGCGCCACACTCTAGTGCCATCAACGACGACCGGAAACCAGGACGTCACCGATGGGGTAGAGCGGTCGCCAGCGGTTCCCCCGACGACCACGGGTCCTCCGCTAGGGGCAGGCCCTGAGGCGCCTCCCCAGCGGAGGGCCTACCTCCTGGGAACGCCTTGCTCCGAATGCCGTGGTGGTGATGTCGGATCCCGGCCCCTCCCCTGCAGCCCCCGATGCCCTCCTCCTGAGGGGTAGGAGGCTACGGGAGCGGGGCAGCTGCTCGCTGTGGCGACCTGCACCTCCTGCGACCCATGATTAGCGTATGCCTGCTCCTGAGGAATTAGCGGTACCCGATAATCGTCACTTCCAGTGTGGCTGGTGGGGCCGTCCCGGGACTCCTAGAAGAGCTCAACTTCTGGTGCCTCGTCCCCCCAGCTTGGGCTGAGGAGCGAGCCTTGTTCGCCCTCGCACGGGTGCCCTTGGTCCAACATGCGGGGCATGTACTCTTTGGGGGCCGCCACCCCGAAGGCCACGTCATAATGCTCCATGCACCATGCAGCTCTGCTTGATGTGCCAACCTGGGGGTGGTAGCGCGGCGGCCCACTGGGGCCATGGGTTGCAACGAGTCCCACTGGCGGGGAGCGGAGTCAGTGCAGCCGCTGGCCCGGTGCTGACGGCTTCATTGGTGTCGGGGTAGCCTTGGAGCCTGCGGGCATGCGTGGGGCCCCCGCGCGGGCTGCTCTGGGCCTGAGACAGGAGTTGAGTGCAGAAGGGGTGAGCCCCCGAGGCGGCAAAGCCTAGGAGCTCTGCCACCCGTTCTAGCAGCACGTCGCGGCCGCCTTCCATCAGCGTGCACTGCAGCAGCTCACGGGCCACCATGAGCGCGACCCTTGAGTTCGCCTGCTCCCGGCGAGTGTACAGCATCGTGGCCGCGGCGTGGTTGGAGGCTCTTGCTGCCGACCGCGTCTGTCACGGTGTGAGAGCTGTCGGGGTCTGCCCGCGTCGCCCACGGCCCGCAGCGCCCTGCGGACCGCGAGCTGCCTGGGGCATTGGGTTGCCCGGGGCGAGCGGCTCTGCGCGGGCGGGCCAAGCCGCCCAGGGGGCAGGGTTGCCCGCTTGGTCGCCGGACATGGTGATGACGATGCGGCGGGACACGAAGTGGCAGAAGGTGGATCCCGGCGCACCCCTACCTGGCACGCCAAATGTCGGATTTAGGGTTCCGGCAGACCCTTGAGGTTCGAACACTGGGGTGCGCATGGAGGTTTCGCCTTCTACCTACCTGTTCCTCACCGAATCGCTGGGATCTAAACTACCAGAAGAATAGCACGAGAGACACAGAGTTTATACTGGTTCAGGCCACCATTGCGGTGTAATACCCTACTCCAGTGTGTGGTGTGGTGGATTGCCTCTTGGGCTGATGATGAACAATACAAGGAAGAACAGCCTCGCGAGGGTCTGTTCTTGTGGTGGTGTCGTCCCTTTGGAGGGGTTGATTCTCTCTCTCCAGATACTATGGTGGCTAGTCCTATTTATAGGAAAAGGCCCTGGGCCTCTTCCCAAATATTGAGCGGGAAGGGCGCCAACAATTGGCCATTTTGAAGGGGAACATCTGGTACGCTTATCCTGACTAAAGTTGGTCCTCGCCTGTCAAAGGCTCTGGTGGTGATGCCGGCTTGGGCTCCACGGTGACCTCCATCCTGCCGTTGGACTGGTCTTGGTCTTGTTGCACCGAAATGGATGCCTTTGCTTGATGCTCTCGCCTGCGCTTGCTCCCCTTGCACCAAAGAGGAAAGAAGGATACTGCGCGGGCTGGCGCCCGGCTGGCGCCCTTGGTCGTCATGGCTTGCGTCATGGGCACCTCGCGAGGTACCCCACCTTAAACTCTCCGCCTCCTCGTGAGCCAGCCTGATGAGGCTGTGCCTGAGGAAGCTCCTTGTTGTCCGCCCCTGGAGGCTTGGCCCCTCGCGAGGGTCTCGAGCTTGTGTTGATGAAGATGGGCCGTGTTGGGCCCCCTTTGAGCCACACCGCAGGCCGCAGGCAGGCAAGTCTGGAGACCCCCATTCCCAGAACACCGACAAGCACCGCACCGGGGAACTACTTCACCAAGCTAAAATAACTGTTTGGCTCGGGCCTTTTCGGCCACAGGTGACTCACGACATGATTCATGGCGAGTCCAGATAACTTATTCAGCTCCGCCCATGCGGCCAACCGATTAGATACTGGAAGTGGGCACTCTGGATTGTGGAACTGCAACCAAAAAAGCTTCTCCACTTCGCGGTCATTTTGATCGCGGAAGTGTTTGGCCGCGTCCGCGGCACACGCTGCCACGTCCAGGTAAGTGTTCGCCGCACTCCACTTCCGGTCTAACGGAGCATATCTAGGATCCCCGAACTTCATACGCAGCATATAGGGCTTCCCAGCCATGATATCTCCGGCCTAACGTAGCTCCTCATTCATAGCTCTCATCGTAGAGCGAATGTCCTTGACCTCGGTAGTGAACTTTTCTAGGTCCTTCTATGCCACTCGATCTTCTTTTTCAAGAAGCTAGCAGCGGTCGGCAGCATTCGTCAACTTTTCAGCCGTCTTGGCCATTTCCTTCTTGCTTTGGCAGTGAGCAGCCTATTAGGCTTTCAGCTCCGCAGCCGCCTTTAAGGCAGCCGCATCGCTTTTCCTGGCCTGCTCCTTGGCTCGGGCAAGTTCCGCCCGAAGGTTCTCCATGGCAGCGGCACCATCTGCATCAAGCACATATGTTGTAAGGTACGGGCATCAACCTCCTCTTACCAGGTGTCTTCAGAGAAATTATATACCTTGTGCCTCGTCAAGCCGCTTGTTGACAAGCGCAATGTCGGCATCTGCCACGTCAAGTTGCCACTTTAGCTCGGCAAATTCATCAATCCGGCCAGCCACCGGACACTTCACCACCTATATAAGAAAGGCGCAATATTATACCTGGAATTATGATCCTTGACGCGCCGTCCCTTTTTGACAACGCACCGAGTCTCAGGGGCTACTATGTACACAGGGCGCATTTTATATATGCGAATCTGTCAAAAGGTACATCATTTCACGTACCTCAAAACCTGTCAGTAAACTCCTGGCGGCCTCGTACAATCCGCTTTCTGCGGATGAAATCCTTCCAATCACCATATCCATCAACGCACGGTGCTCTTCTGAGATAGACGCTCGCCCGAGCATGGTCTCCCGCCTCGCGAGGCGATACGGCAGGGGGAGGCGTTCCGCTCTCCATCATCTCCGGACGAAGATCCCCTGAAGATGAGCTCTGCTGAGAAGGGCGGAGACCCGAACTACAAGGTAGAATTTTGGTTATCTTCCTCAGAAATAGAACGGGGATATCTCTCATTTTAAAACCCCCCTCTTTACTTATGGCTCGGTGGAGAGCTGATCCCCTTGGGGACACAATACGGCCGAGGCAATTCCCGGCGCCGGACCCTCTGACGAAGGTTTCTTCCCCCACTTTGAGGCCATTGCCTCCGGGTCTTTAGAGGCGGTCCTCTTCCTTCCTTGGTTGGATGAATTCTTGATTCCTCCTTCCCTGACAGCCTCCTTTGGGGAGGCGGTAGCTTCCTTGTTCCCCTCTTCGCCTTCTTCCAAAGGCGCAACCTTCAGCATCCTGGTTAACACGGGATCCAGCATAGTCTCGGGGAGGGGAGCCGGACACCTAATTAGTTTTGCTTTCGCTATCCACTCCTACTTAAAGGACAACTCTTTTAAGGGCAATTTTATGACAAATATGCGTATAGAGAATCCGGGTATAGGGCTACTTACTTGAGTGTCCGGACGATTGCAGCTCAGACCGGTGTCCTCGGATGAATCCGGACACATTGCTTGTGATCCGAAGAACAAATTGTACATCTCCATGGGCATCGCGCCCGCAAAATGTTGGAGGGCTCGTGGTCCTTCCGGATTAAACTCCACAGGCGGAGGGGGCGGCGTTTGCAGGGCAGGATGCGGTGAATCAACATAACCTGCGTCACTACGGCCAGATTGATATCTCTTTCTAGGAGATCTCGAACGTGGCCCTGCAACAAGGGCACGTCCTTGGACGGCCCCCTGTTTAGCCCTTTATTGACCCATGATGCTAGCTGTGGTGGGGGACCCGAGCAAAAAGCAGGTGGCGCCACTCATTTGGTGCCCCTGGGAGCAGTAATATAAAACCACTCTCGTTGCCATAAGCCGAATTCCTCTTTAAAAGGGCCCTCGGGCCATGGAGCGTCGGCAATCTTGCTTATAACAGCACCTCCGCACTCCGCGTGCTGCCCCTCGATCATCTTCGGCTCTACTTTGAACGTTTTGAGCCACAATCTGAAGTGAGGAGTAATATGGAGGAAGGCCTCGCACGCGACAATGAACGATGAGATATGGAGGATGGACTCCGGAGCTAAGTCGTGAAATTCCAGCCCGTAATAAAACATGAGCCCCCTCACGAAGGGGTCGATCGAGAAGCCTGGCCCCCGAAGGAAGTGAGACACAAACACCACACTCTCACCGGGCTTGGGAGTGGGAATGACCTGCCCTTGGGCAGGCAGCCTATGCAAGATTTTGCCAGTAAGATACCTGGCATTTCTTAACCTTAACACGTCTTCTTCTGTAACGGAGGAAGGCATCCACCAGCCCTGAAGGTCGGAGCCCGACATCGTCGGAAGTTCGAAGCGCCTGAATCTGAAGCTTTGGGTGTTGGAACTCGAGGTAGGAGGCGGGTTTGATTGAGATTGAAAGAAAAGGAGTCGAGCCTTGGTCTCTTTATAAAGAGGTCAGATACCAAGAGCCCTTCCTGTGACCATTTGGGACTCACCTTCGCTTGAGAAGACATACCAACAGGCACGGTTGGGTTACCCACGCCCGTATTGATGAGAATCCCGGAATAAGGGGACACGATCTCTGCTTTGACAAGACGTGCCAAGGAAACCGCCTCGCTAAACGCGCTGAGGTGGGATAGTAAAATGATTCGAATAAAGGTTTGGCCGTGGCATGATGTCACACTGCAGAATACGTTAGCAGATTGGATTTGTTCAAATGTTATTCTCTCTATGGTGGTATGTGGAACTTATTTTGCAGAGCCGGACATTATCCTTGTGTTCAAACATCTTCTATGAAGTATTCGGAGGAGGAACCCGCCTTGCAATGCCAAAGACAATTGGCGTGCCGGACTCGTCGTCATTGAAGCCTGGTTCAGGGGCTACTGAGGGAGTCCCGGATTAGGGGGTGTCCGGATGACCGGACTATAACCTTTGGCCGGACTCCTGGACTATGAAGATACAAGATTGAAGACTTCGTCCCGTGTCCGGATGGGACTTTCCTTGGCATGGAAGGCAAGCTTGGCGATATGGATATGTAGATCTCCTCCCATTGTAACCGACTCTGTGTAACCCTAGCCCTCTCCGGTGTCTATATAAACCGGAGGGTTTTAGTCCGTAGGACGAACAACAATCATACCGTAGGCTAGCTTCTAGGGTTTAGCCTCTTTGATCTCGTGGTAGATCTACTCTTGTACTACCCATATCATCAATATTAATCAAGCAGGAGTAGGGTTTTACCTCCATCGAGAGGGCCCGAACCTGGGTAAAAACATCGTGTCCCTTGTCTCCTGTTACCATCCGCCTAGACGCACAATTCGGGACCCCCTACCCGAGATCCGCCGGTTTTGACACCGACACCTGGCGTACCCAATGAGTGGTGGATTCACCCTCCTCCTGCTTACAATTCGTCAAGTCCACGATTGACATAGATTGCTCACAGGTGTCCTTGAAGTTCTGGATAAAACGGGCTTTTAACTCTGCCCATGAGCCAATGGAATTGGGTGGTAAACCTTTTAACCAAGACCGGGCCATTCCATCTAACATCATAGTGAAGTATTTAGCCATTGCTGCATCGCTGACTTCCAAAAGCTCCATGGCCATCTCATAACTCTCGATCCATGCTCCGGGCTGTAAGTCGGCCGTGTAATTCGGCACCTTTCGAGGTCCCTTAAAGTCCTTGGGTAGGCGCATGTTACGCAAAGCCGATACCAAACAGGGAACACCACCGATTCTAGTGGCTACTCCCGTCTCAACAGAAGTTGTTGGATACTCCGGGAAAACCTGATGAGCCGCCTGTTGAGCCGCCAGCTGAGCCGCTCGCTCGTTCTCCTGATGTACTCGGTATTGCACCGGGTTATAGCCATCGGGTTGGTTACAGTGTTGGGCGTTGCTTGACAAAGCTTCAGACTCCATGTGCCTGCTATAACTCGGGCTCTGGTTCTGACGAGGCGGTGCTAACCAAGGCGGAGGAGTTGAATGAATCATGTCCCGGCTTTAAGAATAGGTCTCTTGCTGAGCCAAGGCCATCTGGAGAAGTTCTCTGACCCTCCGGGTCTCCAGCGCTGTCTGGTCATCACCGTCCATGGGAAGAGCCGCCAAACGCGTCGAAGCCGCGATTAAGTTCTCCATGGGGTTGGAAAAGTGACCCGGCGGTACCGGCACATAACGCGGTGGTGCCATGCTCACATGAGAAGGTGGCATCTCTCGAGGCTGAACTGGTCCTCCTGCCCCGGCTGTCATAAACTGATTGGTCTCGGGCAGGTTACTTGGGCCAGCTCCGGGTGTAGCAAAAAGAACTCGCGGGTCGTAGTTCGGAGGTAGACGGGACTGGGTTTTCTGATGTCTCCTTCTCATTACCTCATTGGACGCGTTTAAGCTCATCATGAGCTGGTAAGCTTCTAACTTTAGCCGCTGTGCCCGGGCATCTAGAGCCGCTCGCTCCGTGGCTAATCTGGTGTCCTCAGCTGCTAAAGCCTCCTTGGCTTGAGCTATTTACTCAAGCACCCGTGCCACCTCCGCGTCATGCTCATCCTTGTTTGCGGGGATAGCCGTGGTGGTTAATAGGGCCGTAAGGTTGTCCATGAGATCTATCAGCACCTGAGCCGGCGGGCGCACAGGGCCTCCTGCCCTGGCCACTCCTGTCCCGGACGTTATTGCTGCAGCAGCTGTAGAATTTGAACCGGGCTGAGTCCCAGCCATGAAGACTCCTGCCCATCTTGGCGGCTCACAGGGGTCTGGAATACTGGTGCCATCGGAACAGGCCCTGAGCACGCCGTCTTGCACCTAATACAACGAATCTGTTGAACCGGGGGACGAATCACCATCTGAGAGGACGGCCGTCTCACCACCGTCTTCAGATCCTTCAGAAAGTTCCTCTCCATGGATGCAGCCCATGAAAGCACGCTTCATGATGGGTTGAGCTCGGGTCTTTCTCGCACGCTGAGCCGTCTCGATGAGGTCGGTGCAGCTATCCGGCTCAGGGCCCGGCTCTTCGATCCGGCCGATGAAGACGTGGATTCCGCCGAAGGGGACCCGGTACCCGTACTCAATTGAGCCGGCGTCGGGGCCCCAGCCTTCATCGTTGATGTAGATCTTGCCGCGACGACTCTTGGTCATCCGGCCCACTACGTATTCCTTGAGCCCTTCGAAGTTGCCCTTCAAGAACTCAAATCCACCATGCGCTGGCCCCACGGTGGGCGCCAACTGTCGTGGACTTGTCACGTCAGATGTCCTCGTGCAAGGACTTAGTTGTGGAGCCATCGCAACTAGGAAGCTTGAAGGGGTTAATCGGGACAAAGGACACGAGAGGTTTATACTAGTTCGGCCCCTTACGGTGAAGGTAAAGCCTACGTCTAGTTGGGTTGGTATTGATGTTTCGATGACCAGGGAGTGAGATACGCTATGCCTGGCTCTCGATGAGTTGTTTCTTGCCCTAAACCGACAGCAGGTCGTCCCCTTATATACACGGGTTGACGCCCTGTGGCTTATAGAGTCCCGACCGGCTTATAAACAGTGTCCGGCTCGGTGACTAGTTAAATCTACCTTATGATACAAGTCATACCATTATGGTAGTTTTCTACAACGGGCCTTAAGTCGCCTGTGGGCTTTAAGCCCTTTATTGAACCGCCATCTTCATGCTTTGGTCTTGGGCTTCTTTCTGGTGAGTCCTCTTTGCGTAACCTGGCCCCTCCTGGGCGGCTTACACAAATAGTTATATCCCCAACAATGGGTGAACAAATTACTGTCGAGCAATTGATAGAAAAGTGCATAGTTATGAGAATATCAAGGCATGATCATGTATATAGGGATCATGTCCGCGACAAGTAGATCAAAATGATTCTGCATCTACTACTATTACTCCACACATCGACCGCTATCTAGCATGCATCTAGAGTATTAAGGTCATAAGAACAGAGTAACACATTAGGCAAGATGACATGATGTAGAGGGATAAACTAAAGCAATATGATATAAACCCCATCTTTTTATCCTCAATGGCAACAATACAATACATGCCTTGCTGCCCCTGCTGTCACTGGGAAAGGACACTGCAAGATTGAACCCAAAGCTAAGCACTTCTCCCATTGCAAGAAAGATCAATCTAGTAGGCCAAACCAAACTGATAATTCGAAGAGACTTGCAAAGAGAACAAATCATACATAAAAGAATTCAGAGGAGATTCAAATATTGTTCATAGATAATTTTAATCATAAACCCACAATTCATTGGATCTCGACAAACACACCGCAAAGAGAATTACATCAAATAGATCTCCAAGATGATCAAGGAGAACTTTGTATTGAGACCCAAAGAGAGAGAAGAAGCCATCTAGCTAATAATTATGGACCCGAAGGTCTGTGATAAACTACTCACACTTCATAGGAGAGGCTATGGTGTTGATGTAGAAGCCCTCCGTGATTGATTCCCCCTCCGGCGGAGCGCCGGAAAAGGCACCAAGATGGGATCTCATGGGTATAGAAGGTTGCGGAGGTCGAAATAGGGTTTCGTGGTGCTCTCAGATGTTTTCATGGTATATGCGTATATATAGGAGAAAGAAGTCGGTCAGGGGGCCACGAGGGGCCCACAAGGGTGGGGGCGCGCCTACCCCCTGGGCACGCCCTCCTGCCTCGTGGCCTCCTTGGTTCTTTCTTGACGTCCACTCCAAGTCTCCTGGATTGCGTTTGTTCCAAAAGTAACTCTCCCAAAGGTTTCATTCCATTTGGACTCCATTCGATATTCCTTTTCTGCGGAACACTGAAATAGGCAAAAACAACAATTTGGACTGTGCCTCCGGTTAATAGGTTAGTCCCAAAAATAGTATAAAAGTATATAATAAAGCCCATTAAACATCCAAAACAGATAATATAATAGCATGGAACAATAAAAAATTATAGATACATTGGAGACGTATCAGGCAATCACATCAACCTCGAAACCATTTCCCACACGCATCATCACTTTGTCCTTTGTGAGCCTTCGTCTATTCTGTAGTTTCTCTTTAAGTTGCAAATGTGAGAAACTGCACCGGTATCAAATACCCAGGCACTACAACGAGAGCTGGTAGGGTACACATCAATAACATGCATGTATATCATATATACCTTTGTTGATGTTGGCCCCCTTCTTGTCTGCCAGATACTTGGGGCAATTTCGCTTCTGGTGGCCAGTTCCCTTGCAATAGAAGCACTCTATTAATGGCTTGGGTCCAGCCTTGGGTTTCTTCATGGGAGGAGGAACAACTGCTTTGCCACTCTTCTTGAAGTTTCCCTTCTTTCCCTTGCTCTTCTTGAAACTAGTGGTTTTATTGACCATCAACACTTGATGCTCCTTCTAGATGTTCGCCTCTGCAACTTTCAGCATCGTGAACAACTCAGAGAATGACTTGTTCATCCCTTGCATGTTATATTTCAACAGAAAGCTCTTGTAGCTAGGTGGTAGCGATTGAAGAACTGTATTAGTGACCGCTACAGGCGAGAGCTCAACTCCCAACTCAGCCAGACGGTTGTAATACCCAGACATTCTCAGTATGTGCTCACTGATAGAGTTGTTCTCTTCCATTTTGTAGGCATACACTACAAAAAACGCTTCCATGATGGTACGTGTTTTTCACAGTAGGTCATGTTTTTTTCATGCATGTACATCCATGATGATTTTATGACAGAATCAAAATAGTCATACTTGTGTTGTCGAAGAAGTGTTACATGACAATACCAAAATTATCATCACGGAAGTGTCCACTTCCATGACGATAAATGGCGTGTCATGGAAGTGATTTAGTCAAGGGTAATCGACACATGGCATCCACCATAACGGGTCGCCGTTAACCTATCGGGTTCCGATTTGGATCTGATAACCCATTAACATCCCGGACCAACGGGGATTTTCCATATGTAAAATTCTCAATGGCTAGAGGAACCACGTGTCGGCTCAACGTTGAGACAGGTGGCATCCACTCATTGGATGGGAGGTGCCTATGATACGTCGACATGTGGCACGGCCCAACAAAGGCCCATTCAGGTGAAAAGGTCGGCCTGTTTGACTTGGTCAAAAGGTAGCGGGTCGGCCCACAGAAAGCCTATTAATGGCATGTTCGCATATAGCCCATTTACAACCCGCCCACTCACGGCCGTTATGTCCTATTCGAATTACGACCAGTAGCATCATCTGGGCCGTCCAATATGATTCCAACCCATGTATGTTCCATGAAGTCTTTCGGCCCATACGAGGCCCTTTGTAACTCTAGGCCCATTAAAGGCCTGAGGTGAAACTGGCCATAATGAACAGTGTATCTCTTTATACTCATTAATGACCCATTATTCCGTTGGGCTGTTTTGAGTCTGTGTTAACTTTCGGCCTTCTAAGGGCCCATTTATTTTTGGGCTCATTTCCGGCATTCGGTTACTTACGGTCCGTTACTGGCCTGTTCTGCTTGTGGGCCAAATTTAGCATGTGGTTACAGCCGGCTCTTTTATGGCTCATTAACCCATTGGGCTATTTTCATAACATCATCCAATACGGCCCATTAACGACCCGTGATGCCTGTCGATAGAATTAAGCCTGTTATAAATTTTGGCCTATTAACGACCTGTTATGGTCGGGCCATAAACATACGATTTCCACTCTAGCCTATTTATGGCCCATTTTGCAGACAGTTATTGGTCCATGAATAGTACGACCCATGTTTGTCCAATCGATCATACGGCTCATAGAAGGCCCATTGATTATACGACCCTTAGAAGGTCCATGGATCCTACGGACCGTAGGAGGCATATGGTCACTATAGCAGGTAGCAGGACCATGGTTACAATGGTCCATATGTTGCCCATTGTCTTTCCAAATCAAAATGGAGACAGGGTTCAAATCATATCAGTTCAAGACAAAGCAACATTAAAAGAATACAAGTGTGGGAAACTACACAACACAACAAGATTTCAGATGGGTGCCACGGGTATACATGTACAACAACACTATTGGCTCTCTTGTGATGCTAGTAATGTGCATGATATGAGAAGTCAAATGTATACACAATTGAAATTGAAATCAATAGAGAAATTTAGAAGAGCAAACCTATTAAAGAAACATGCTTAAACATACCTTTTGTGCCATTGGAGTTTTGATTGGATCCTTCAATTTAAAAATAAGTTTGTATGAGTAAATATAGTGATACAAGAGCAAATCAGTATGCACCATAGCAATGGAATCTTAAATGAGAATAGTTGTTCTTCAGGTTTAAGCATGTGTTATACACGAATAGAGTACAGTAAGACACAGGCATATAGTACTTAAAAATAAAAAATGAGCTCATAGACCTTACCGCATTCTTGGTTCGGGACCAGTACAGAACAAGCGTTCCCAGTCATTGTCCCGTAAATGTGTCTCATGAGAACATAAGGGAATTTGATGAGTTTTTTGCTAGTGAAGTATGTTTTCTTTAGGTAATTCTGATACTGCCACCAAGCATTCTTGAAGATAGCAGAGGTATTAGCATAGGTTACCACATCCCGAGTTTCTAAATAAGTCCTTCTCTATAGAGAAAAATGGGAACATTTGGTGTATTATAACCAACATGGAGGTAGAATGTATGGGACAAAGCAAAGTAATTGCCATGAATAACGTTACTTACATCTAACTCCTGGATGAACACCTGCAATTGGCATATTCCTTCATCTTCGGTATAATATTTCCATGAGGGGAAGATACACACATAGGATTTAACAACATCAAATGCGATAGATGGTAAACTATGAATGGTTGGTTGTGCTTCATCCACAGAAATAGGTGTACTAATTGGTGGAGTTGGGGTTCGCCATGGTAGTACTGGCGCTTTGGGCACTGGAGTTGCCTTACTAACGGCTCTTGTTTGGGAGCTCTGTGGTGGAGATGGTGTTGTGTCAACTGGAACTGGGTTACTATCTGTTGGGGTTGGGGTTAGATTGGGTGAAGCTAGTTCTCTGTCCATCACACCAGGGGTACAATCTGCGAGAGTCTGGGTTATGTGTGGTAGGGCTGGTTCTTGTGCGTGTACAACCAGGGTGCTATCTCCACCAAGAGATAGCACTGTTTTATTTGAAGACTGTGTTTACTCTACTAGATACTGCCATCGCCTGCTCCAATTCAAATGGCTGATAAACAAGAAACGTAGTTGAATGTACAGACCTTGTATGAGAGACAGATGCAATAGATAGTGTGGAAAAAAGAGGGCGTGAAATAGTTCACATGTATATTGTTTAACTAAAAAAGGATAGCATGACATAATTTCACATATATGATGTCTCCCTAAACTAGATAGATAGCATGACATAATGCAAAGATATGACAACTAACTAAATAGGATGGCATGAGAAAATTGTATGATGTCTTTAGTAAACAGGTTCGCATGACATAATTCACATACATGTTACCTAAGTAATCAGGATCGCATGATATAATTCACATATGTGATTTATATACTAAGTAGAGCGCATTCGCATATATGATGTCTGAACGAAGAACATGGTGTTGAATATTGTGTATATGATGTCTAAACTTTGCAATGCAAGACATCATATGCATGATATGAGCAGTATAACTGTGACAAGTTAGAGCATACACCTCTGTGGGGGAATAGGACTGGTCATTTGTCTCTGAATCCATCTCTGAGGATCTATCGAGGCCCGGCAAGAGATCTGCTTCGACAGGTAGCACAGTCTGCTCCGAAGACCTTGTTTTCACTCTAGATTTTTCCATCACCCACTCAAGTGGCTGATTCACAGGAAGAGTAGTTGAATGTACAAATATTGTCGACAAATGGACATATGAAGAAAAGGATTGGCAAGATATCATTCAAATATATGATGCCTAGTTAAACATGATGGCATGCATATTTTACATATATTATGGCTAGCTAAAAGATATGAGATTGCATAATTCACATATACGATATAGAAACTAAACATGTGGCATTACAGAACATGTCTAAACTAAGTAGGTGACATATATGATGTCGAAAGTAGGCACTATAAGGCAACATATGCATGATATGACCAACATCATCATGCCAAATTAGAGCAAACACCTCGGGTGTAAATATTAGTGGTCAGCTCCATTTGAATCCGTCTCAAAATGGATATCTTCCTCTAAATTACAATCTGGAGGGGGGAGGGTTTTCCATTGCACCCACCATGGAGGGATACCAGCACGACATTGTATTAGCAGCAAAACTCTTCTCTTTTTCTCTACATGTTCAACATGACTGTGTACAATATCTAACATGCATAGAAAAAAATATAGTGAGATTATGTAAGGAGAGCATGCAGAAATCTAGAGTGATGGTAACAACTAGTGGATAGATCCAAAAATAATGATAGCAGGCTGATGATAGATTTAATTTAATAAAAATACGGATGACGATTGCTTTACTGTTTGTTTCCCACACAAGATGAACAACATAGGCATAACCTAGGTGAACCAGATAATAGACACAGATACTATTCATTGTTGCCTCGATATGTGCCCCACAAGCATTTTAAAACTCAAGTTTGAACATTAATTTGGACCTGACTTGAAATCTAAGAGGTGAACATGAGGATAAAGTAGCAGGTAATACTAAGCAATGCATAGCATAAGTAGAAACAAAAGAGTGCGGCCTCTCTTATGGACCCATGTACTCCTCAGGTTCATTTGGTGAGTCGATGATGGTGATGCAGTTGTGGTGGGTGCCGACGGCAGGGAAGGAGATCTGTGGTGGTGAAAGACGGTCATGAGTCGTGATTTCTTGTATGGTGGATGCTTCTTTTGATGGAGAAGCTCAGGTGAGGTGGACGACATCGCGGCAGGAGCAAGACAAACCACAAAAGGTTTTCTTTGACACCTATCTGTAACTGAAGTGATTCTGTAAAGGCTCCTTTAGCTTGTAGGATTCTAGAAACACAGGGATAGGAAAAACACCAGAATAGGATAGGAATGCACGTGGGAAATAGAGCATTTGTAAACACATGATTTCTGTCAACTTGGGTGTTTGGTTCACAGGAATTGGAAGAGCAGAGGAATGCAAAGAAACATGGCCGAATTAAAGTGAAAGCATATGAAAGTGTGTATAGTTAGAATGTTATTCTGCCACTAATGCACTTAATCTTGTTTTCATGCCTAGGATTTTGAAAAGTAGGTCCAGGTGGATGTTTTGCTCCAACGAAATGCATGAATAATTGAATAGTAGAGTACCATAGGAAAATTTCCTATTGCTATGTTTTTCCTCCACTTTTCCCTTTGAACCAAAATAGGCCTAATGGATCGACATGAATGTAGAGTAATAAGTGATGCGACAAGTGTACAACCTCTTTGGGGTAGCCATGTCGACCTCATCATCCTTTGGTTAGTTGCTGAAGAAGTTGCGGCAAAGGTGGCTGTCGGAGGTGTGGAGGAAGATCTGACACGTCTGTAGATGGCATCGAGGGTACTGCTCTGTTGTGATGGGTGTTCCGTCATTTGAGCAGCTCCGGCATGCCGTAAGACGTCGAGGCTGAAGCAATACAAGACAGACATCGTCAATCTCAAGTGGGATTCTAATCGCATCTCCAATAGATGATGTAAAATACACCACCAAAAAGTGATAGATGTAAAATTTACATCACCAAAAAAATGACTAATATAGATGAGGTAAAAACTATTGACTCTGAACTTAATTGTCAAAACTGAAATATACTATGGAATCTGAATGTTACTGTCAAAACTGAACACACTGGTAGCAAAGAGGCACTTCACATGTAGTTTAGGCCACTCAAGCACTAGTAGTAGAGAAACAGTGATCTAAATTAGAAGGCGGTCGACAGGGAACACAGTAGCAGATAGCAGCCGGAGCAACATCGCCTAGAGGAGGAGCGCAAACTAGAGCCAGAGCAGTAACTCGTGTAGCTGCAGCAGCCTGTGTACCAGCATCAGCAGCGCGAGCGAGAGCAAGAGCAGAGCAGCAGCACGAGTGAGCGAGAGATGGAGCAGTAGTAGCAGCAGTAGCAACGCGAGCAAGCGAGAGACGGAGCAGCAGCAGCAGCGCAAGTGAGAGAGAGACGGAGCAGCAGCAGCATGAGCGAGAGCTGGAGCAGCAGCAGCAGATCCTGCTGGTATGGCTGCCGCCGCCGGGGAAGACTCGCACTAGAGGAGATCTGCTGTGGAAATGTCGCTGGCGGCACCGTCTTTGAGGTAGCCGCGCCATGGGGGTGCAGGATCGAGCACCATCGGCGCCGGGAGGTTGAGTTAAGGAGAAGGTCCGATGCGATGAGTGTACACCCTCTTTAGTGGTGTAGAGTAGGCCTCGGCTTCCTTCGAGGAGTCGGCGAGGATGATGCGGTTCCAGTGGAGCAGGTTAAGGCGGCATTGTAGGGATGGACCAACCGTGATAGACAAGGCGATCATCGTAGCAGCTCCTTGGAGGTGGAGGACGGGGCGGGTGAACCAGTCGGACCACGAGATTGACGACGGATCCTCATCCGGGGAGGTGGATGAGGGACGCCGAGCTGTTGCGGTGGATGGCGTCGTCGGGGAAGAGGCTCCGGCTAGGCAGCGGTGGGGTGGCGGACGGAGGAGGGTGGGGTATCGCAGCTGGAGCACAGAGGTTATGGTGGTCTGGGATTTCGAATGGCAAAAAGGAGGTGATGGGAGCGGGGGACCATGACGTGGGAACGCGCTTGTCCAAAATGTAGGGTGTGTTACAAAAGTTCCCCCACCGATTTGAACTAGCGGCCCTTTCGGCTCAAGGTTAGAAGGGGGATTTCGTGTGTCGGGATTTGGCAGCTGGAGGGAGTTTTCGCGTGCATTGTAATTTCGGGATAGCAAGGCGCCGGTTGTGAAGGCGCGAGTTTTGGGAGCATGATATTTGAATTTTCGGGATAACAAGGCGCGGGTGGAAATTTAGGGACAACCCTAATGTGTAATAATGTATGTACCAAATCAATTCGCACTTCCGCAACAAAAACAAATAAGAAAAATAAAACTATTCACACCAAACAAAGAGAGAGTCTTGTCCCGTTTTACTATACAAATCTTATTCAAAGCTATGAATCCATTATATGTCCAATTAATATTTTCGCTGGCTGTATAATGCATTTAACCTACTCATACGAACATTTTAGTGCATTCCAAATTTCTATACTACCGCTGCAATTTGAACTAAATTTGAATTCGTTTCTCTATTTGAATAAGAATCTACAATCATGATTGTTGCCAAGTTAAACCATCATTTGTATATTATGTGAACAACACACCACATGATTACTATAGAGTTAGATATGAACTATGTGTACTATATATATAAACTCGAATTCAAAATTTTGAATACACTTGATGTTGATTCCAAATAATAGTACATTTGAAGTACTAGCTAGATCTTCATAATCTAAACCATGTTTGATATGCACACTGTATTTATCACACAAAGTATAGTGCCCCGCCCCCTACATTATGACAAGTATTTAGCCCTGATCTACAAAAGCCACACATTATCACAAATTCATAAAAAATACATATATTATATGTAGTATAACATGTTCATGACCACACCATGCGTATCACCATTATATTCATGCATATGTGTCGGTTTAAAACACTATGATCTCTTGTTCAAAAAACTGAATCCACTTTTATAATGAATTATGATCTATGTTCGTCTTTTACACCCACACAATCCTCTTCTCTTTGTAGCTAGCACTAACTTTCGCTCGTGCATGCACACGCCCACCTCCCTCTCACCCTCCCTTGGCATTCTCTCCATCACGCACATTTTTTATTTATCTTTAGTTCGTTCACACATGGTGTGTGTAGGCCCTCTAGCTCCTTTCCGGCACACACTGATCGATATACGTCTCTAGTCAGACAAACCTACCACAAACACATGCTTTCCCTCTTCTCTTCTCACCGACCATGCCCCCCTCTATCTAATATGGTTCCACGCACGTGCACACTCCTGCCCCTCTTTTCATCTATCTCATACTCGCACACTCCTCCCCCCTCGATATAGTCGGCCTCTCGCACCACCTCCTAGCCGCATCTCTCTATCCGTCTCTTCGGACCTTATTTGCTTCTAACACATGCATGCATGTATACCTACTAATCTCCCTACATATATCTATGGTTGACTATAACTCTTTTTCCCCACGCACTGATTGACGTACCTCACTAGCTATGTCTCTCCCTTTCTCCGACACACGACGATTGATATTCCTATATAGTTACGTCTGCTTACCATAGCCATATCACCCCCCATATCGCCACCCTAAGCCATATCGTCTCCCCTCAACATCCTTGTATGCCTCCCGACCCATCTCTCACACGCACGTGCACAGGCATGCACGCATCCCCTCTCTTATCGATATTGCAGTCGTACCCTCCGTTTGTCTAGCAGGCCTCTCCCACCATTTGTGAGAAGCAACTCCACCACCAACCCTCCGACATTCTAGCTTTGTCTCTCTCCGAACCTTATTCTGCTGATACACATATGCATGGATGCCAATCGATCTCCCTCAATACGTAGCTAGGTCTCTCTCCTTCTCCACACATATACCCGTCAATCTACCTCTTTCTAGTTAGGTCTCTGCCCCCTCTCCCTCCCTACACACACTGATAGTCGAACGCCATAGGTAGGTATCCATGCCACAATGACAAAATGCACCTCTCCCCTCTCACATTCCAGTAGGCTAGCCGCCCTATATCTTTGACGTGAGCAAACACAAATTCGATGGCACTCTTTATCGATCACGCACCCTCACACTTCATCCCTCTCTCTGATTCTATCGACATCTCAAACCGATGATCCCTCCACTATCTTCTCATGGATCGCTCCCTCTATATATGATATATATAGGCCTCTGTTTCCCACACATTGCATATGTTACATTTTTTGTTTGAGAAATCATCAACACATTGCCTCTGTTTCGCACAAACCATCTCTCTCTCTCACACACACACACGTACGTGGGGTGCCTGCACGTAGAGAAGAGGCGCGCGCAAGATGCACGTACTCATGTCTCGTTCCCGGCCACACCCGCGCGGGTACACGATGGAGCTCATTTCTGAACGAAATGGCAGCCCACGTGATAATTTGACGCGTTGCGCGGTTGTTTACTAGAAGGAGGGTTGTGTACCACGTGTACACAGAAGAAACTTTGATGTGACATTAAATAAAGTTATATTCCTCAATGACATGTACAGAATATAGAACGATTGGCATCGAGAAAAAAGTAATCCGCTCCACTATATACAATGGAGCCTGCCTGCCAGGGTTTGTCTCTTGTCACACTATCTCACACAAGGCGGCGGTGGCCTCTCTCTCACACACAGTTGGTCACTGATCCGGCCACATCCCATCCACCGTCGGAGAGGGAGGATGTGCATCATTTCTCCGTTCAACGGCGTCGAGGCAGTACGTCCCGATCTGCGGTACCCGCCATTCTCTCTGACCAAGCTCCAGCGTGGTAGGGCCTTCGCCACTTGCTCATTACTGCAGTATGGGCAGATCCAGGCCGCCGGCGCCCTCCTGTTACATCCCGATGACCCTCAGGTACAACTTACTCTGGCCTTGCTCCACTGCCCATCTTCCCACGTTGCTGCACATGGAAAATCCTGCATGTGGATCTTCCCTAGTTCTTTGCCCAATACGTAGCTCGGCCGTCGTACTTTCCATGTTGCAATCTCCTCCTCACACTATTTTACATAAACAACCATGCTGCTATCTTCCCTTAGGACAAGGAATATGCTTCTTTTTTGTCGGTGTATCAGTGTATGTGTCATTGCTACGTCTTGAGCTTGCGTTGGTTTTCCTTGAAGAGGAAAGGGTGATGCAGCTATAGTAGCATAAGTATTTCCCTCAGTTTTTGAGAACCAAGGTATCAATCCAGTAGGAGGCTCCTCAAAAGTCCCATGCACCTACACAAACAAACAAAGAACTCGCAACCAACGCAATAAAGGGGTTGTCAATCCCTTCAAGGCCACTTGCGGAAGTGAGATCTAATAGAGATAGTATGATAAGATAAATATATTTTTGGTATTTTATAATATAGATGCAAAAAGTAAAGATGCAAATAAAAGTAGATTGGAAGCAAATATGATAAGAGATAGACCCGGGGGCCATAGGTTTCACTAGTGGCTTCTCTCAAGATAGTATAAGTATTACGGTGGGTGAACAAATTACTGTCGAGCAATTGATAGAAAAGCGAATAATTATGAGATTATCTAGGCATGATCATGTATATAGGCATCACGTCCGCAACAAGTAGACCGACTCCTGCCTGCATCTACTATTATTACTCCACACATCGACCGACTCCTGCCTGCATCTAGAGTATTAAGTTCATAAGAACAGAGTAACACATTAAGCAAGATGACATGATGTAGAGGGATAAACTCATGCAATATGATATAAACACCATCTTTTTATCCTCGATGCAAACAATACAATACGTGTCTTGCAACCCCTGATGTCACTGGGTAAGGATACCGCAAGATTGAACCCAAAGCTAAGCACTTCTCCCATGGCAAGAAAGATCAATAGTAGGCCAAACCAAACTAATAATTCGAAGAGACTTGCAAAGATAACTCAATCATACATAAAAGAATTCAGAGGAGATTCAAATATTTCTCATAGATAAACTTGATCATAAACCCACAATTCATCAAATCTCGACAAACACACCGCAAAAAGAGTTTATATCGAATAGATCTCCACAAGAGAGGGGGAGAACATTGTATTGAGATCCAAAAAGAGAGAAGAAGTCATCTAGCTAATAACTATGGACCCGAAGGTCTATGGTAAACTACTCACAACTCATCAAAGGGGCTATGGTGTTGATGTAGAAGCCCTCCATGGTCGATTCCCCCTCCGGCAGAGCGCCGGCGAAGGCTCCAAGATGGGATCTCGCGGATACAGAAGGTTACGGCGGTGGAAATTTTGTTTCGTTGGCTCCCTAGATGTTTTCGGGGTACGTAGGCTTATATAGGAGGAAGAAGTACGTCGGTGGCTGCCCGAGGGGCCCACAAGACAGGGGGGCACGCCCTACCCTCTCGTGGCCGCTTCGGCTGCTTCTTGACTTGCACTCCAAGTCCTCTGGATCACATTCGTTCCAAAAATCACACTCCCGAAGGTTTCATTCTGTTTGGACTCCATTTGATATTCCTTTTCTTCGAAATACTGAAACAGGCAATAAAACAACAATATGGGCTAGGCCTCCGGTTAATATGTTAGTCCCAAAAGTAATATAAAAGTGTATAATAAAGCCCGCAAACATCCAAAAGGGGTAATATAATAGCATGGAACAATCAAAAATTATAGATACATTGGAGACGTATCAGAGGGGCAGCGCTGTGGCGTGTGGGGGTGCGGATGCCCTCTCTCTACCTCTCTATATATAGGAGGAAGGTGGAGGAGGGGGCGCCCTAGGGTTTCCCTAGGGGGGGCGGCGGCCACCCTAGATGGGTTTTGGGTGGCCCCCTAGGTGCCTTGCCCCCCAAGCAAGGGGGAGGAGGCCCTGGGTTGCACCAACCCTTCCTGGTCTCGTAGGATGGGGTGAGGGGGGCGCACAACCCCTTAGTGGGCTGGTGTGCCCCATCCTCTAGGTCCATGAGGCCCCCTATAACACTTGTCGGGGCCTCCTGAAACCCCTTTCGGTCATCTTGGTCACAACCTGGTGCCCCTGGAACACTTTCGGACTCCAATACCCTTCGTCCAATATATCAATCTTCACCTTCGGACGACTCCGGAGTTCCTCATCGCATCCGAGATCTCATCCATTACTCTGAACAACCTTCGGTAACCACCATAATGACTCAACTATACTTGTATCGTCGCCAAAGGTTAAATGTGTAGACCCTGCGGGTTCAAGAACTATGCAGACATGACCGAGACACCTCTATGGTCAATAAATAATAGTGGGCCCTGGATGCCCATATTGGTTCCTACATGTTCTATGAAGATCTTATCGGTCGAACCTCGATGTCAAGGATTCAGCTAATCCTGTATGTAGTTCCCTTTGTCTATCGATATGTTACTTGCCCGAGTATCGATCGTCGGTATCTCCATACCTAGTTCAATTTCGTTACCGGCAAGTCTCTTTACTCGTTCTGTAATACAAGATCCCGTGGCTAACTCTTTAGTCACATTGCTTGCAAGCTTGTTGTGATGTTGTATTACCGAGTGGGCCCTGAGATACCTCGCCGTCATATGGAGTGACACATCCTAGTCTTGATCCATGCCAACTCAATAGACACCCTTGGAGATACCTTAGAGCACCTTTATAGTCACCCAGTTACGTTGCAACATTTGATACACACACGGTATTCCTCCGGTGTCAGTGAGTTGCATGATCTCATAGTCATAGGAACATATCTTTGAGATGCAGAAAACAATAGCAGTAAACTTGATATGATCATATGCTACGTCTATAGTTTTGGGTCTTGTCCATCACATCATTCTCCCAATGATGTGATCCCGTTATCAAATAACAACTCATGTCTATGACTAGGAAACCGTAGCCATCTTTGATCAACGAGCTAGTCCGGTAGAGGCTTACTAGGGACATATTGTTGTCTATGTATCCACACATGTATTTGAGTTTCCGGTCAATACAATTATAGCATGGATAATAAACGATTATCATGAACAAGGAAATATAATAATAACCACTTTATTATTGCCTCTAGGGCATATTTCCAATAGTCTCCCACTTGCACTAGTGTCAATAATCTTGCATTACATGGTAATGAATCTAACACCCATAGAGTTCTGGTGTTGATCATGCTTTGCGTGCGGAAGAGGTTTAGTCAACGGATCTGCAACATTCAGATCCATATGTATCTTGAAAATGCTTATGTCTTCCTCCTTGATGTAATCGCGAATGGAATTGAAGCGTCACTTTATGTGTCTGGTCCTCTTATGAAACCTTGGTTCCTTGACCAGAGCAATGGCACCAGTGTTGTCATAGAACAGAGTCATCGGGTCCAGTGCACTGGGCACAACTCCAAGATCTGTCATGAACTACTTCATTCGAACACCTTCCTTTGTTGCCTCCAAGGCAGCTATGTACTCCACTTCGCATGTAGAATCAGCTACCACGCTTTGCTTGGAACTGCACCAGCTTACTGCTCCCCCGTTCAGAACATATATGTGTCTGGTCTGTGACTTAGAGTCATCTGGATCAGTGTCAGAGCTTGCATCGACGTAACCCCTTTACGACGAGCTCTTGATCACCTCCATAACCGAGAAACATTTCCTTAGTCCTTTTCATGTACTTAAGGACGTTCTTGACCGTTGTCCAGTGTTCCACTCCTAGATCACTTTGAAACCTTTCGACCATACTTATGGCAAGGCAGACATCTGGTCTTGTGCACAACATCGCATACATGATAGAGCCTATGGCATAAGCATAGGGGACGACACTCATCTTTTCTCTAGCCTTTGCCGTCGTTGGGCATTGAGTCTTACTCGACTTCACACCTTGCAAAACAGGAAAGAACCCCTTCTTGGATTGATCCATTTTGAACTTCTTCAAAATCTTATCAAGGTATGTGCTTTGTGAATGTCCTATCAAGCGTCTTGATCTATCTCTATAGATCTTGATGCCCAATATGAAAGCAACTTTTCCTAGGTCCTTCATTCAAAAACTCTTGTTCAAATATTCCTTCACATTTTTGAAAAGTTCTATATTGTTTCTGATACGTCTCCAACGTATCTATAATTTTTGATTGTTCCATGCTATTATATTACCCGTTTTGGATGTTTATGGGCTTATTTATACACTTTTATATTATTTTTGGGACTAACCTATTAACCGAAGGGCCAGCTCAAATTGTTGTATTTTTGCCTATTTCAGTGTTTCACAGAAAAGGAATACCAAACGGAGTCCAAACGGAATGAAACCTTCGGGAGAGTTATTTTTGGAATGAACACAATCCAGGAGACTTGGAGTGGACGTCGAGAAGTAAATGAGGCGGCCACGAGGGTCCAGGGCGCGCCCTAGGGGGTGGGCGCGGCCCCCACCCTCGTGGGCCCCTCGTGGCTCCCCTGATCGACTTCTTTCGCCTATATATATATCTACATACCCCGAAAACATCCAGGAGCACCACGAAACCCTATTTCCACCGCCGCAGCCTTTTGTACCTGTGAGATCCCATCTTAGAGCCTTTTTCCGGCGCTCCGCTGGAGTGGGAATCGATCACGGAGGGCTTCTACATCAACATCATAGCCTCTCCGATGAGTTGTGAGTAGTTTACCACAGACCTTCGGGTCCATAGTTATTAGCTAGATGGCTTCTTCTCTCTCTTTGAATCTCAATACAATGTTCTCCTCGATCTTCTTGGAGATCTATTTTTCGATGTAATTCTTTTTGCGATGTGTTTGTCGAGATCTGATGAATTGTGGGTTTATGATCAAGTTTATCTATGAGAAATATTTGAATCTCCTCTTAATTCTTTTATGTATGATTGGTTATCTTTGCAAGTCTCTTCGAACTATCGGTTTGGTTTAGCCTACTAGATTGATCTTTCTTGCAATGGGAGAAGTGCTTAGCTTTGTGTTCAATCTTGCGGTGTCCTTTCCCAGTGATAGCAGGGGCAGCAAGGCACGTACTGTATTGTTGCCATCGAGGATAAAAAGATGGGGTTTATATCATATTGCTTGAGTTTATCCCTTTAGCTACATCATGCCATCTTGCCTAATGTGTTACTCTGTTCTTATGAACTTAATAATCTAGATGCATGCTGGATAGCAATCGATGTGTGGAGTAATAGTAGTAGATGCAGACAGGAGTCGGTCTACTTGTCGCGGACGTGATGCCTATATACATGATCATGCCTAGATATTCTCATAACTATACACTTTTCTATCAATTGCTCGACAGTAATTTGTTCACCCACCGTAATACTTATGCTATCTTGAGAGAAGCCACTAGTGAAACCTATGGCCCCCGGGCCTATTTTCCATCATATAAGTTTCCGATCTACTTTATTTAGCAATCTTTACTTTCCAATCTATATCATAAAAATACCAAAAATATTTATCTTATCTTATTATCTCTATCAGATCTCACTTTTGCAAGTGGCCGTGAAGGGATTGACAACCCCTTTATCGCGTTGGTTGCGAGGTTCTTATTTGTTTGTGTAGGTACGAGGGACTTGCGTGTAGCCTCCTACTGGATTGATACCTTGGTTGCCAAAACTGGCGGAAATACTTACACTACTTTGTTGCATCACCCTTTCCTCTTCAAGGGAAAACCAACGCAGTGCTCAAGAGGTGGCAAGAAGGATTTCTGGCGCTGTTGCCAGGGAGGTCTTCGCACAAGTCAAGACATACGAAGTACCCATTACAAACTCTTCTCCCTCGCATTACATTATTTGCCATTTGCCTCTCGTTTTCCTCTCCCCCACTTCACCCTTGCCATTTTATTCGCCCTCTCTTTCCCTTTCGCCTCTTTTTCGCTTGCCTCTTGTGTGCTTGTGTGTTGGATTTCTTGTCACGATGGCTCAAGATAATACTAAATTGCGTGACTTTTCCAATACCAGTAATAATGATTTCCTTAGCACTCCAATTGCTCCTCTTACCGATGTTGAATCTTGTGAAATTATTGCTGCTTTGCTGAATCTTGTCATGAAAGATCAGTTCTTTGGCCTTCCCAGTGAAGATGCCGCTGCTCATCTAAACAATTTTGTTGATGTGTGTGATATGCAAAAGAAGAAAGACACGGATAATGATATTGTTAAATTGAAGCTATTTCCATTTTCTCTTAGAGATCGTGCTAAAACTTGATTTTTGTCTTTGCCTAAAATAGTGTTGATTCATGGAATAAGTGCAAAGATGCTTTTATCTCCAAGTATTTTCCTCCCGCTAAGATCATCTCTCTTAGAAATGATATTATGAATTTTAAGAAACTTGATCATGAGAATGTTGCACAATCTTGGGAGAGGATGAAATTAATGATTCGCAATTGCCCTACACATGGATTAAATTTATGGATGATTATACAAAAAAATTATGCCGGATTGAATTTTGCTTCTAGAAATCTTTTAGATTCGGCCGCGGGAGGCACTTTTATGGAAATCACTTTAGGAGAAGCTACTAAACTCCTAGATAATATTATGGTTAGTTATTCTCAATGGCACACCGAAAGATCTACTAGTAAAAAAGTTCATGCGATAGAAGAGATTAATGTTTTGAGGGAAAAGATGGATGAACTTATGAAATTGATTTCTAATAGGAGTGCTCCTATTGATCCTAATGATATGTCTTTGTATACTTTGATTGAGAATAATACTGAATCTCTGGATGTGAATTTTGTTGGTAGGAATAATTTTGGTAACAATGCGTATAGAGGAAACTTTAATCCTAGGACGTTTCCTAGTAATTCCTCTAATAATTATGGTAATTCCTACAACAACTCTTATGGAAATTTTAATAATATGCCCTCTGATTTTGAGACTAGTGTTAAGGAGTTTATGATTTCTCTAAAGAATTTCAATGCTTTGCTTGAAGAAAATTGCCTAAGATTGATGAATTGGCTAGGAACGTGGATATAATTTCTCTTGATGTTGATTCTTTGAAACTTAGATCTATTCCACCTAAGCATGATATCAATGATTCTCTCAAAGCCATGAGAATTTCCATTGATGAGTGCAAAGAAAGAACCGCTAGGATGCGTGCTAAGAAAGATTGCTTTGTGAAAGTGCGTTCTTCTAATTTTCATGATAATAATGATGAAGATCTAAAAGTGATTGATGTGTCCCCTATTAAATCTTTGTTTTGCAATATGAATCTTGATAATGATGGGACTGGAGATGAGTCAACTTTAGTTAAAAGGCATCCCAATGATTCGGAGTTTTTAGATCTTGATGCTAAATTTCGTAAAAGTGGGATTGGAGAGGATAAAACTTTACATAGCAATGAACCCACTATTTTGGATTTCAAGGAATTCAATTATGATAATTGTTCTTTAATAGATTGTATTTCCTTGTTGCAATCCGTATTAAATTCTCCTCATGCTTATAGTCAAAATAAAGCTTTTACCAAACATATCGTTGATGCTTTAATGCAATCTTATGAAGAAAAACATGAATTAGAAGTTTCTATCCCTAGAAAACTTTATGATGAGTGGGAACATACTATTAAAAATAAAATTAAAGATCATGAATGCTATGCTTTGTGTTATTTGGGTGCTAGTGTTTCCACGATTCCAAAAACTTTGTGTGATGTGCTAGGTTTCCGTGATTTTGATGATTGTTCTTTAAACTTGCACCTTGCGGATTCCACCATTAAGAAACCTATGGGAAGGATTAATGATGTTCTTATTGTTTCAAATAGGAATTATGTGCCCGTAGATTTTATTGTTCTTGATATAGATTGCAATCTTTCATGTCCTATTATTCTTGGTAGACCTTTCCTTAGAACGATTGGTGCAATATTGATATGAAGGAAGGAATTATTAGATTCCAATTTACATTAAGGAAAGGCATGGAACACTTTCCTAGGAAGAAGATCAAATTACCTTATAAATCTATTATGAGAGACACTTATGAATTGAATACCAAAGATGGCAATACCTAGAACTATTCTTGCTTTTATGTCTAGCTAGGGGCGTTAAACGATAGCGCTTGTTGGGAGGCAACCCAATTTTAGTTTTGTTTTTAACTTTTGCTCCTGTTTAGTATTAAAAAATTCATCTAGCCTCTTGTTATATGTGGTTTTATGTTTTAATTAGTGTTTGTGCCAAGTAGAACCTATAGGATAACCTATGGTGAAAGTTAATTTGATCTTGCTGAAAAACAGAAACTTTTGCGCGCATGAGAATAATTTTAATAAATCACAAAAACTTAATTTTTAGTTGATTCGTTTTGCAGAAGATTAATAGACAAATTGCC
Organism: Triticum dicoccoides; assembly: GCF_002162155.2. Lineage (NCBI taxonomy): Eukaryota > Viridiplantae > Streptophyta > Magnoliopsida > Poales > Poaceae > Triticum > Triticum dicoccoides. The sequence goes on along the minus strand of NC_041389.1, from coordinate 334,824,890 downwards.
TAGGACTTCCTATTTTGGTAGGATTTTTAGATTTCCATAAGTATTCTAAATTTACAGATTGCTACGGACTGTTTTGTTTTTGACAGATTCTGTTCTTCGTGTGTTGTTTGCTTATTTTGATGAATCTATGGCTAGTATCGGGGGGTATGAACCATAGAGAATTTGGAATAAAGTAGGTTTACCACCAATATAAATAAAGAATAATTTCATTACAGTACCTTAAAGTGGTGGTTTGCTTTCTTGCACTAACGGGGCTCATGAAATTTCTTGTTGAGTTTTGTGTTGCGAAGTTTTCAAGTTTTGGGTAAAGATTTGATGGATTATGGAATAAGGAGTGGCAAGAGCCTAAGCTTTGGGATGCCCAAGGCACCCCAAGATAAATTCAAGGACAACCAAAAGCCTAAGCTTGGGGATGCCCTGGAAGGCATCCCCTCTTTTGTCTTCGTCTGTCGGTAACTTTACTTGGAGCTATATTTTTATTCACCACATGATATGTGTTTTGCTTGGAGCGTATTGTATGATATGAGTCTTTGCTTTTTAGTTTACCCCAATCATCCTTGATGTACACACCTTTTGGGAGAGACACACATGAATTGGAATTTATTAGAATGCTCTATGTGCTTCACTTATATCTTTTGAGCTAGACAATTTTGCTCTAGTGCTTCACTTATATCTTTTTAGAGCACGACGGTGGTTTTATTTTGTAGAAATTATTAATCTCTCATGCTTCACTTATATTATTTTGAGAAGTCTTTTAGAACAGCATGGTATTTTCTTTGGTTATACAATTGGTCCCAATATGATGGGCAGCCAAGTTGGGTATAATAAAAACTATCATATAGATTGCATTGGATGCTATGATCAATTCGATACTTGATAATTGTTTTGAGATATAAATGTGGTAATGTTAGAGTCATGCTAGTTGGGTAATTATGAAATTGAGAAATACTTGTGTTAAAGTTGGCAAGTCCCATAGCATGCACGTATGGTAAAAGTTGTGTAACAAATTTGTTGCATGGGGTGCTTTTTGATTGCCTTCCTTATGTGTGGAGGTCGGGATCACGCGATGGTTAACTCCTACCAACCCTTCCTCTAGGAGCATGCATAGTAGTACTTTGCTTCAAGGGCTAATAAAATTTTGCAATAAGTATATGAGTTCTTTATGACTAATGTGAGTCCATGGATTATACGCACTATCACCCTTCCACCATTGCTAGCCTCTCTTGTGCCGTGCAACTTTCGCCGGTATCATACACCCACCATTTACCTTCCTCAAAACAGCCACCAAACCTCCCTATTATGGCATTTCCATAGCCATTCCGAGATATATTGCCATGCAACTTTCCACCGTCCTATTTATTATGACACGCTCCATCATTGTCATATTGCTTTTTCATGATCATGTAGTTGACATCGTATTTCTGGCAAGGTCACCTTCATAATTCTTTCATACATGTCGCTCTTGATTCATTGCATATCCCGGTACACCGCTGGAGGCATTCACATAGAGTCATATTTTGTTCTAAGTATTGAGTTGTAATTCTTGAGTTGTAAATCAATAGAAGTGTGATGATCTTCATTATTAGAGCATTGTCCCAAGTGAGGAAAGGATGATGGAGACTATGATTCCCCCACAAGTCGGGATGAGACTCTGGACTTTATGAGAAATAAAAGAGGCCAAAGAAGTAGAAATAAAAAAGAGGCCAAAGAAGCCCACCAAAATATAAAAAAATGAGAGAAAAAGGGAGAAGGGACAATGTTACTATCCTTTTGCCACACTTGTGCTTCAGAGTAGCACCATGATCTTCATCATAGAGAGTCTCCTATCTTGTCACTTTCATATACTAGTGGGAATTTTTCATTATAGAACTTGGCTTGTATATTCCAATGATGGGCTTCCTCAAAATGCCCTAGGTCTTCGTGAGCAAGCGAGTTGGATGCACACCCACTTAGTTTATTTTATTGAGCTTTCATACATTTATAGATCTGGTGCATCCGTTGCATGGCAATCCCTACTCACTCACATTGATATCTATTAATGGGCATCTCCATAGCCCGTTGATACGCCTAGTTGATGTGATACTATCTTCTCCGTTTTTGTCTTCTCCACAACCGCCATTCTATTCCACAAATAGTGCTATATCCATGGCTTACACTCATGTATTGCGTGAGAGTTGAAAAAGTTGAAGCGCGTTAAAAAGTATGAACCAATTGCTTGGCTGAAACCGGGGTTGTGCATGATGGGAGTATTTTGTGTGACGAAAATGAAGCATAGCCTAACTATATGATTTTGTAGGGATGAGCTTTCTTTGGCTATGTTATTTTGATAAGACATGATTACTTGTTAGTATGCTTGAAGTATTACTATTTTTATGTTAATATGAACTTCTATTTTGAATCATTTGGATCTAAACATTCATGCCACAATGAAGAAAATTACATTGAGAAATATGCTAGGTAGCATTCCACATCACAAATTCTGTTTTTATCATTTACCTACTCGAGGACGAGCAGGAATTAAGCTTGGGGATACTTGATACGTCTCCAATGTATCTATAATTTTGGATTGTTCCATGCTATTATATTACCCGTTCTAGATGTTTATGGGCTTATTTATACAGTTTTATATTATTTTTGGGACTAACCTATTAACCGGAGGCCCAGCCCAAATTGCAGTTTTTTTTGCCTATTTTAGTGTTTCGCAGAAAAGGAATATCAAACGGAGTCCAAATGGAATGAAACCTTCGCAAGAGTTATTTTTGGAACAAACGCAATCTAGGAGACTTGGAGTGGACGTCAAGAAGTAAACAAGGCAGCCACGAGGGTCCAGGGCGCGCCCTAGGGGGGTGGCCGCGCCCCCCACCCTCGCTGGCCCCTCGTGGCTCCCATGATCGACTTCTTTTGCCTATATATATCTACATACCCCGAAAACATCCAGGAGCACCACGAAACCCTATTTCCACCGCCGCAACCTTCTGTACCCATGAGATCCCATCTTGGAGCCTTTTCCGGCGCTCCGCTGGAGGGGGAATCGATCATGGAGCGCTTCTACATCTACACCATAGCCTCTCCGATGAGTTGTGAGTAGTTTACCACAGACCTTCGGGTCCATAGTTATTATCTATATGGCTTCTTCTCTCTCTTTGAATCTCAATACAATGTTCTCCTCGATCTTCTTGGAGATCTATTTGATGTAACTCTTTTTGCGGTGTGTTTGTCGAGATCCGATGAATTGTGGGTTTATGATCAAGTTTATCTATAGAAATATTTGAATCTCTTCTTAATTCTTTTATGTATGATTGGTTATCTTTGCAAGTCTCTTCGAATTATCAGTTTGGTTTGGCCTACTAGATTGATCTTTCTTGCAATGGGAGAAGTGCTTAGCTTTGGGTTCAATCTTGCAGTGTCCTTTCCAAGTGACAGCAGGGGCAGCAAGGCCGTACTGTATTGTGGCCATCGAGGATAAAAAGATGGGGTTTATATCATATTGCTTGAGTTTATCCCTCTACATCATGTCATCTTGCCTAATGTGTTACTATGTTCTTATGAACTTAATACTCTAGATGCATGCTAGATAGCAATCGATGTGTGGAGTAATAGTAGTAGATGCAGGCAGGAGTCGGTCTACTTGTCGCGGACATGATGCCTATATACATGATCATGCCTAGATATTCTCATAACTATGCACTTTTCTATGAATTGTTTGACAGTAATTTGTTCACCCACCGTAATACTTATGCTATCTTGAGAGAAGCTACTAGTGAAACCTAAGGCCGCCGGGTCTATTTTCCATCATATAAGTTTCCTATCTACTTTATTTTGCAATCTTTAATTTCCAATCTATATCATAAAAATACCAAAAATATTTATCTTATCTTATTATCTCTATCAGATCTCACTTTCGGAAGTGGCCGTGAAGGGATTGACAACCCCTTTATCATGTTGGTTGCGAGGTTCTTGTTTTTTTGTATAGGTACGAGAGACTTGCGTGTAGCCTCCTACTGGATTGATACCTTGGTTCTCAAAACTGAGGGAAATGCTTACGCTACTTTGCTGCATCACCCTTTCCTCTTCAAGGGAAAACCAATGCAGTGCTCAAGAGGTAGCAGTTTCCAATCAGCAATATGTCATCCACATATAATACTACAAACTCTATAGATCTCCCACTCACTTTCTTGTAAATACAAGCTTCTCCATAAACTTGCATAAACCCAAACGCTTTGATCACCTCATCAAAGCGAATATTCCAACTCCGAGATGCTTGCACCAACCCATAAATGGATCGCTAGAGCTTGCACACATTGTCAGCATTCCCTGGATCGACAAAACCTTCTGGTTGCATCATATACAACTCTTCCTTAAGGAAACCATTAAGGAACCTTGTTTTGACATCCATCTGCCAGATTACATAATCGAAAGATGCAGCTATTGCCAACATGATTCTAACAGACTTAAGCATCGCTACGGGTGATAAAGTCTCATCTTATTAAACTCCTTGAACTTGTGAAAACCCCTTTCCCACAAGTCGAGCTTTATAGATGGTGATATTACCGTCTGCGTCTATCTTCTTCTTGAAGATCCATTTATTATGAATGGCCTTTTGCCCTTCAGGTAATACTTCCAAAGTCCATACTTTGTTTTCATACATGGATCCCATATCGGATATCATGGTCTCTAACCATTTTTAGGATCCGCGCCCACCATCGCTTCTCCATAGCTTGTAGGTTCATCATTGTTGTTGTCCAACAACATGACCTCTAAGACAGGGTTACCATACCACTCAGGAGTAGTACGTATCCTTGTCGACGTATGAGGTTTGATAGTAACTTGATCCAAAGCTTCATGATCACTTCATTAACTTCCTCTTCAACTGATGTAGGTGTCACAGAAACATATTTCCGCATCGCACGACTCACTAGTTGAAGTAAAGGTTCAACAACCTCATCAAGTTCTATCTTCATCCCACTGAATTCTTTCGAGAGAAACTCTTTCTTGAGAAAGGACCCGTTCTTAGCGACAAATACTTTGCCCTCGGGTCTAAGATAGAAGGCATACCCAATTTTCGCCTTTGGGTATCCCATGGTGTCGGTGTACTAGAGTAGGGGTACCCTAGCATCCCGAACTTGTGCACGGGCAGTTGCAGTACCCCGCGGCAAGGCTTGCCGGGTGACCGCCAAGGTCCTCCGTGGTTCCTTTGGAGACATTCAAGAACAAAGTATTTAAGCCAAGGAGACAAGGCCCCGGCAAGAGGAGCTTGCCGGGAAGGCCAACCAAGGCATCTCAAGGAACTTGCCGCGACGCGCCACGCGTCCCGGCAAGGCCCGGTGAGCGACAAGCTTCCGGACGCGACAAGACAACGACTGCGGCAAGGCGCTTGCCGCGGCAAGCTACCACTCTGTACCCGCGCTCCAGCACATCCACCAACATGTCGCCTGGGGCCTTTCCAGGCACGCGTGGCAAGAGGCTGTGCAGCCAGCGGTGCGCGGTGGCAAGCAACGCTGACAAGATTACCATCGTGGCGAGCGGTGGCGTCCCTGACGGTACCTTTTTGCACTATTTGGGCGACGCAGACGGGCATTTAATGCCTTTGTCCCCTGCCGTCAGGGTTAGGTATGATACACTGTACAGGTAGTTGTACCAACCGCAATTCCTCTTCCATTTTTGCCCTTGTCTATGTTGCCACCTGTCGGTGACCCCTTCAGCATATAAAAGGAGGCCCATG
>NC_041389.1:334817962-334818955 GCF_002162155.2 Triticum dicoccoides | reverse complement strand
GCAAGAACTCAATATACTTAGACATGCAGCAGTAGGAGTGTTATCTCTCCGGAGAGCTCCGAAGCTGGGTAAACTGCTCATGTGCTTCGCCTCGATCCGCTCTTCGTGCGATCTCCGCCCCCCGCCGAACCGAAAGGGGCTCGGTCCGCCGGTCCCATAGGTGTTCGTGGATCAGTTTACCCGACACTCCTGTCGGTGTACTAGAGTAGGGGTACCCTAGCATCCCGAACTTGTGCACGGGCAGTTGCATTACCCCGCGGCAAGGCTTGCCGGGTGACCGCCAAGGTCCTCCGTGGTTCCTTTGGAGCCATTCAAGAACAAAGTATTTAAGCCAAGGAGACAAGGCCCCGTTAAGAGGAGCTTGCCGGGAAGGCCAACCAAGGCATCTCAAGGAACTTGCCGCGACGCGCCACGCGTCCCGGCAAGTCCCGGTGAGCGACAAGCTTTCGGACGCGACAAGACAACGACCGCGGCAAGGCGCTTGCCGCGGCAAGCTACCACTCTGTACCTGCGCTCCAGCACATCCACCAACGTGTCGCCCTGGGGCCTTTCCAGGCACGCGAGGCAAGAGGCTGTGCAGCCAGCGGTGCGCGGTGGCAAGCGACGCTGACAAGATTACCATCGTGGCGAGCAGTGGCATCCCTGACGGTACCTTTTTGCACTATTTGGGCGACACAGACGAGCATTTAATGCCTTTGTCCCCTGCCGTCAGGGTTAGGTATGATACACTGTACAGGTAGTTGTACAAACCGCAATTCCTTTTCCATTTTTGCCCTTGTCTACGTTGCCACCTGTCGGTGACCCCTTCAGCATATAAAAGGAGGCCCATGCGCAACGTAGAGGGGGGGTTGGAAGGCAGAAAACACTCAGCGCTCCCGAGCAAGAACTCAATATACTCAGACATGCAGCAGTAGGAGTGTTATCTCTCCGGAGAGCTCCGAAGCTGGTAAACTGCTCGTGTGCTTCGCCTCGATCCGCTCTTCGTGCGATCTC
>NC_041389.1:334797452-334817666 GCF_002162155.2 Triticum dicoccoides | reverse complement strand
TCCCATAGGTGTTCGTGGATCAGTTTCCCCGACATCTTTGGCGCGCCAGGTAGGGGGCGTCGAGGTTGTGTGAACCTGATCCGGCGTTCACACGAGCTAGATCTTCATTTTCTTCATCGACATGCCACCGAAGAAGAAGGCTTCGGCGGCAGCTGCTCCGTCCACGTCGATCCCACCACCGCCGGAGCAAACGGTGTTGGAAATATGCCCTAGAGGCAATAATAAAAGTGTTATTATTATATTTCTTAGTTCATGATAATAGTCTTTTATTCATGCTATAACTGTATTATCCGGAAATCGTAATACACGTGTGAATACATAGACCACAATAAGTCCCTAGTGAGCCTCTAGTTGACTAGCTCGTTGTGATCAACAGATAGTCATGGTTTCCTGGCTATGAACATTGGATGTCGTTGATAACGGGATCGCATCATTAGGAGAATGATGTGATGGACAAGACCCAATCCTAAGAGTAGCACAAAAGATCGTGTAGTTCATTTGCTAGAGCTTTGCCAATGTCAAGTATCTCTTCCTTCGACCATGAGAGCGTGTAACTCCTGGATACCGTAGGAGTGCTTTGGGTGTATCAAACGTCACAACGTAACTGGGTGACTATAAAGGTGCACTACAGGTATCTCCGAAAGTATCTATTGTTTTATGCGGATCGAGACTGGGATTTGTCACTCCGTGTAAACAGAGAGGTATCTCTGGGCCCACTCGGTAGGACATCATCATATGCGCAATGTGACCAAGGAGTTGATCACGGGATGATGTGTTACGGAACGAGTAAAGTGACTTGCCGGTAACGAGATTGAACAAGGTATTGGATACCGACGATCCAATCTCGGGCAAGTAAAATACCGCTAGACAAAGGGAATTGTATACGGGATCGATTGAGTCCTTGACATCGTGGTTCATTCGATGAGATCATCATGGAACATGTGGGGGCCATCATGGGTATCCAGATCCCGCTGTTGGTTATTGACCCGAGAACGTCTCGGTCATGTCTGCATGTCTCCCGAACCCGTAGGGTCTACACACTTAAGGTTCGATGACGCTAGGGTTATAAAGGAAGTTTGTATGTGGTTACCGAATGTTGTTCGGAGTCCCGAATGAGATCCCAGACGTCACGAGGAGTTCCGGAATGGTCCGGAGGTAAAGATTTATATATGGGAAGTCCTGTTTTGGTCACCGGAAAAGTTTCGGGCGATATCGGTAATGTACCGGGACCACCGGGAGGGTCCCGAGGGTCCACCAAGTGGGGCCACATGCTCCAGAGGCATACATGGGCCAAGTATGAGAGAGCACCAGCCCCTAGGTGGGCTAGGGCGCCTCCCACCATGGCCCATGCGGCTAGAAGGGGAGAAGGGGCAAACCCTAAGGGGATATGGGCCTTAGGGCCCATATTGGTGCGCCTCCCTCTCCCCTCCCCTCTTGGCCGCACCCCAAAACCCATCTAGGGCTGGCCGCCGCCCCTAGGGGGTGGGAAACCCTGAAGGGGGCGCAGCCCCCTTCTCCCCTATATAAATAGAGGCCTGGGGCTGCCCATAACACATGAGAACTTCTCCTCTCGTTGGTGCAGCCCTGCCTCTCCTCCTCCTCCTCTCCCATGGTGCTTGGCGAAGCCCTGCTGGATTGCCACGCTCCTCCATCACCACCACACTGTTGTGCTGCTGCTGGACGGAGTCTTCCTCAACCTCTCCCTCTCTCCTTGCTGGATCAAGGCGTGGGAGACGTCACCGGGCTGTACGTGTGTTGAACGCGGAGGTGCCGTGCGTTCGGCACTTGATCATCGGTGATTTGAATCACGACGAGTACGACTCCTTCAACCCCGTTCACTTGAACGCTTCCGCTTAGCGATCCACAAGGGTATGTGGATGCACTCTCCTTCCCCTCATTGCTAGTCTCTCCATAGATAGATCTTGGTGTTACGTAGGAAAATTTTTGAATTTCTGCTACGTTCCCCAACAGTGGTATCAGAGCTAGGTCTATTGCGTAGATTCTTTGCACGAGTAGAACACAAAGTAGTTGTGAGCGTTGATTTTGTTCAATATGCTTACCGTTACTAGTCCAATCTTGTTTCGATGGTATTGTGGGATGAAGCGGCCCGGACCGACCTTATACGTACTCTTACGTGAGACAGGTTCCACCGATTGACATGCACTTGGTGCATAAGGTGGCTAGCGGGTGCCAGTCTCTCCCACTTTAGTCGGAACGGATTCGATGAAAAGGGTCCTTATGAAGGGTAAATAGCAATTGGCATATCACGTTGTGGTTTTGCGTAGGTAAGAAACGTTCTTGCTAGAAACCCATAGCAGCCACGTAAAACATGCAACAACAATTAGAGGACGTCTAACTTGTTTTTGCAGGGTATGCTTTGTGATGTGATATGGCCAAGAAGAATGTGATGAATGATATGTGATGTATGAGATTGATCATGTTCTTGTAATAGGATTCACGACTTGCATGTCGATGAGTATGACAACCGGCAGGAGCCATAGGAGTTGTCTTTATTTATTGTATGACATGCGTGTCATTGAAGAACGCCATGTAAATTACTTTACTTTATTGCTAAACGCATTAGCCATAGAAGTAGAAGTAGTCGTTGGCGTGACAACTTCATGAAGACACGATGATGGAGATCATGATGATGGAGATCATGGTGTCGTGCCGGTGACGATGATGATCATGGAGCCCCGAAGATGAAGATCAAAAGGAGCAAAATGATATTGGCCATATCATGTCACTATTTGATTGCATGTGATGTTTATCATGTTTATGCATCTTGTTTGCTTAGGACGACGGTAGTAAATAAGATGATCCCTTACAAAATTTCAAGAAGTGTTCTCCCCTAACTGTGCACCGTTGCTACAGTTCGTTGCTTCTAAGCACCACGTGATGATCGGGTGTGATGGATTCTTACGTTCACATACAACGGGTGTAAGACAGTTTTACACAGCGAAAACACTTAGGGTTAACTTGACGAGCCTAGCATGTACAGACATGGCCTCGGAACACGGAGACCCAAAGGTCGAGCATGAGTCGTATAGTAGATACGATCAACATGAAGATGTTCACCGATGATGACTAGTCCGTCTCACGTGATGATCGGACACGGCCTAGTTGACTCGGATCATGTAATCACTTAGATGACCAGAGGGATGTCTATCTAAGTGGGAGTTCATAAGATGAACTTAATTATCTTGAACATAGTCAAAAGATTCTTTGCAAATTATGTCGTAGCTCGCGCTTTAGTTCTACTGTTTAGTTATGTTCCTAGAGAAAATATAGTTGAAAGTTGACAGTAGCGATTATGCGGACAGTAGAAAGCTTATGTCCTTAATGCACCGCTCAGTGTGCTGAACCCCAAACCTCATCTGTGGATGTTGTGAACATCGGACATATACGTTTTGATAACTACGTGATAGTTCAGTTAAACGGTTTAGAGTTGAGGCACCAAAGACATTTTCGAAACATCGCGGAACATATGAGATGTTTCGAGGGCTGAAATTGGGATTTCAGGCTCGTGCCCACGTCAAGAGGTATAAGACCTCCGACGATTTTCTTAGCCTGCAGACTAAGGAGAAAAGCTCAATTGTTGTGCTTGTGCTCAGATTGTCTGAGTACAACAATCGCTTGAATCGAGTGGGAGTTGATCTTCCAGATGAAATAGTGATGGTTCTCCGGAGTCATTACCACCAAGCTGCTAGAGCTTCGTGATGAACTATGATATATCAGGGACATATATGATGATCCTTGAGATATTCGCGATGTTTGATGCCACGAAAGTAGAAATCAAGAAGGAGCATCAATTGTTGATGGTTGGTGAAACCACTAGTTTCAAGAAGGGCAAGGGCAAGAAGGGATACTTCATGAAACGGCAATTCAGCTGCTGCTCTAGTGAAGAAACCCAAGGTTGAACCCAAACCCGAGACTAAGTGCTTCTGTAATAAGGGGAACAACCACTGGAGCAGAATTACCCTAGATACTTGGTAGATGAGAAGGCTGGCAAAGTCGATATAAGTATATTGGATATACATTATGTTAATGTGTACTTTACTAGTACTCCTAGTAGCACCAGGGTATTAAGATACCGGTTCGGTTGCTAAGTGTTAGTAACTCGAAATAAAAGGCTACAGAATAAACGGAGACTAGCTAAAGGTGAGCTGACGATATATGTTGGAAGTGTTTCCAAGTTTGATGTGATCAAACATCGCACGCTCCCTCTACCATCAAGATTAGTATTGAACCTGAATGGTTTATTGAATCTCGATCGTAGTGATACACATTTTCATGCCAAAAGATATAAGATAGTAATGATAGTACCACTCACTTGTGGCACTACCATGTAAGTCATAATGGTATAAAACGCATGAAGAAGCTCCATGTTGATGGATCTTTGGACTAACTCGTTTTTGAAAAGTTTGAGACATGCGAACCATGTCTATTGGTGTATATGCATGAAGAAACTCCATGCAGATGGACCGTTTGGACTCACTTGATTTTGAATCACTTGAGATATGCAAATCATACCACATGGGCAAGATGACTGAAAAGCCTCGTTTTCAGTAAGATGGAACAAGATAGCAACTTGTTGGAAGTAACACATTTTGATGTGTGCAGTCCAATGAGTGCTGAGGCATGCAGTGAATATCGTTATGTTCTTACTTCACAGATGATTCGAGTAGATGTTGAGAATATTTACTTGATGAAACACAAGTCTGAATTACTGAATGGTTCAAGTAATTTCAGAGTGAAGTAGAAGATCTTCGTGACAAGAGGATAGAATGTCCATGATATGATCATAGAGATGAATATCTGAGTTACGAGTTTTGGCACACAATTAAGACATTGTGGAAATTGTTTCGCAATTAATACCGCCTGGAACACCATAGTGTGATGGTGTGTCCGAACATCATAGTTGCACCCTATTGGATATGATGCATACCATGATGTCTCTTATCGAACTGCCACGATAGTTTATGGGTTAGGCATTAAAGACAACCACATTCACTTTAAACAGGGCACCACGTAATTCCGATGAGATGACACCATATGAATTATGGTTTAGAGAAACCTAAGTTGTCGTTTCTTAAAAGTTTGGGGCTACGACGCTTATGTGAAAAAGTTTCAGGCTGATAAGCTAGAACCCAAAGCGGATAAATGCATCCTCATAGGACACCCAAAACAGTTGGGTATACCTCCTGTCTCAGATCCAAAAGCAATAAAGGATTGTTTCTTGAATCGGGTCCTTTCTCGAGGAAAAGTTTCTCTCGAAAGAGTTGAGTGGGAGGATGGTGGAGACTTGATGAGGTTATTGAACCATCACTTCAACCAGTGTGTAGCAGGGCACATGAAGTTGTTCCTGTGGCACCTACACCAATTGAAGTGGAAGCTTATGATATTGATCATGAAAATTCGGATCAAGTCACTACCAAACCTCGTAGGGTGACAAGGATACGTACTACTTCAGAGTGGTACAGTAATCCTGTCTTGGAAGTCATGTTGCTGGACAACAATGAACCTACGAGCTATGGGGAAGCGATGGTGGGCCCAAATTCCGACAAATGGTTAGAAGCCATGAAATCCGAGAGAGGATCCATGTATGAAAACAAAGTGTAGACTTTGGCAGAACGGCTCGATGGTCGTAAGGCTAATGAGTACAGATGGATTTCAAAAGGAAGACGGACAATGATGGTAAATGTCACCATTAAGAAAGCTCGACTTGTCGTTAAGATGTTTTCCGACAAGTTCAAGGAGTTGACTACGATGAGATTTTCTCATCCGTAGCGATGCTTAAGTCCGTCGGAATCATGTTGGCATTAGCTGCATTTATGAAATCTGGCAGACGAATGTCAAAACGAGTTTCCTTACCAGTTTTTCGTAAGGAAAGGTTGTATGTAATACAATCAGAAAGTTTTTGTCGATCCTAAGGATGCTAAAAGGTATGCTAGCTCCAGCGATCCTTCTAAGGACTGGAGTGAGCATCTCGGAGTTGGAATGTATGCTTTGATGATGATCAAAGATTTTGGGTTTGTACAAGTTTATGAGAAACTTGTATTTCCAAAGAAGTGAGTGGGAGCACTATAGAATTTCTGATGAGTATATGTTGTTGACATATTGTTGATCAGAAATGACGTAGAATTTCTGGAAAGCATATAGGGTTATTTTGAAAGTGTTTTTCAATGGAAAGCCTGGATTAAGCTACTTGAACATTGAGCATCAAGATCTATAAGGATAGATCAAAACGCTTAATGGTACTTTCAAATGAGCACATACCTTGACATGATCTTGAAGGTATTCAAGATGGATCAGTCAAAGAAGAAGTTCTTGCCTGAATTGTAAGGTACGAAGTTAAGACTTAAAGCTCGACCACGGCAGAATAGAGAGAAAGGACGAAGGTCGTCCCCTATGCTTAAGACGTAGGCTCTTCAGTATGCTATGCTGTGTACCGCACCTGAAGTGTGCCTTGCCATGAGTCAGTCAAGGGGTACAAGAGTGATCCAAGAATGGCTCACAGGACAGCGGTCAAAGTTATCCTTAGTAACTAGTGGACTAAGGAATTTTTCTCGATTATGGAGGTGGTAAAAGAGTTCGTCGTAAAGGGTTATGTCGATGCAAGCTTGACACCTATCCGGATAGCTCTGAGTAGAGAGACCGGATACATATAATGGAGCAACAATTTAGAATAGCTCCAAGTAGAACAATTATTTGGATTAGCTCCAAATAGAGCGTGGTAGCTACATCTAGGAGATGACATAGAGATTTGTAAAACACACACGGATCTGAAAGGTTCAGACCCGTTGACTAAAACCTCTCTCACAAGCAACATGATCAAACCTAAAACTCATTGAGTATTAATCACATAGTGATGTGAACTAGACTACTGACTCTAGTAAACTCTTGGGTATTAGTCACATGGCGATGTGACCTGTGAGTGTTAATCACATGACGTTGTGAACTGGATTATTGACTCTAGTGCAAGTGGGAGACTGTTGGAAATATGCCCTAGAGGCAATAATAAAAGTGTTATTATTATATTTCTTAGTTCATGATAATAGTCTTTTATTCATGCTATAACTGTATTATCCGGAAATCGTAATACACGTGTGAATACATAGACCACAATAAGTCCCTAGTGAGCCTCTAGTTGACTAGCTCGTTGTGATCAACAGATAGTCATGGTTTCCTGGCTATGGACATTGGATGTCGTTGATAACGGGATCGCATCATTAGGAGAATGATGTGATGGACAAGACCCAATCCTAAGACTAGCACAAAAGATCGTGTAGTTCATTTGCTAGAGCTTTGCCAATGTCAAGTATCTCTTCCTTCGACCATGAGAGCGTGTAACTCCTGGATACCGTAGGAGTGCTTTGGGTGTATCAAACGTCACAACGTAACTGGGTGACTATAAAGGTGCACTACAGGTATCTCCGAAAGTATCTATTGTTTTATGCGGATCGAGACTGGGATTTGTCACTCCGTGCAAACGGAGAGGTATCTCTGGGCCCACTCGGTAGGACATCATCATATGCGCAATGTGACCAAGGAGTTGATCACGGGATGATGTGTTACAGAACGAGTAAAGTGACTTGCCGGTAACGAGATTGAACAAGGTATTGGATACCGACGATCGAATCTCGGGCAAGTAAAATACCGCTAGACAAAGGGAATTGTATACGGGATCGATTGAGTCCTTGACATCGTGGTTCATCTGATGAGATCATCGTGGAACATGTGGGAGCCATCATGGGTATCCAGATCCCGCTGTTGGTTATTGACCGGAGAACATCTCGGTCATGTCTGCATGTCTCCCGAACCCGTAGGGTCTACACACTTAAGGTTCGATGACGCTAGGGTTATAAAGGAAGTTTGTATGTGGTTACCGAATGTTGTTCGGAGTCCCGGATGAGATCCCGGACGTCACGAGGAGTTCCGGAATGGTCCGGAGGTAAAGATTTATATGTGGGAAGTCCTGTTTTGGTCACCGGAAAAGTTTCGGGCGATATCGGTAATGTACCGGGACCACCGGGAGGGTCCCGGGGGTCCACCAAGTGGGGCCACATGCTCCAGAGGCATACATGGGCCAAGTATGAGAGAGCACCAGCCCCTAGGTGGGCTAGGGCGCCTCCCACCATGGCCCATGCGGCTAGAAGGGGAGAAGGGGCAAACCCTAAGGGGATATGGGCCTTAGGGCCCATATTGGTGCGCCTCCCTCTCCCCTCCCCTCTTGGCCGCACCCCAAAACCCATCTAGGGCTGGCCGCCGCCCCTAGGGGGTGGGAAACCCTAAAGGGTATGTAGATGCACTCTCCTTCCCCTTGTTGCTAGTCTCTCCATAGATAGATCTTGGTGTTACGTAGGAAAAATTTTGAATTTCTGCTACGTTCCCCAACAAACGGGTGGTGGGGTAGACGCCGGCGGGAGAACGGACATCGACGAGGGAGCTCACGGTGCTGCCAGGTCCAAGGACAAGGCTGCGTAGACCTCAGCGTCCGTACATGCACCGCGCCCATCTCAGGAGGTGCAGGACCGATAGCGTCATGGCGTTCGCAGTGCCATACGTTTGTTGGACCAAGATCGAGCTTGTGGATCTCGGGGTGCTCAAGACCAGCATGCACGCCAACATGCTGGCACGAGCGAGACACGGTCGCCTGGACGGGATACTGCTCCTTCTAACATAGTTAGAAGTCCGAGCATATCTCGCTCCTCGCACCGTTCGCCACTGCCTCCCACCACTCCAGCAGAAGCTTTGGCGCGAGCTCAACTGCTCCTGGATTACCCTCCAACGGCAGACAAGATCGATGGATGGAGGGCCACCATTCAGAGTCTCATCGGCTTCGCCAATGGCAACACTCCGCGACAGCCGAGTACATCGCTGCCGCGGCAGGACTGCCAGGCACGAGCCGGTAGCGACGAAACCGGTGGGGGTGCAACCACCATGCACTCTCCACCCCGAAGGCCAAGATCGCCGACTCGCCGGATCCACCTCGACAACGACTCCACCGCATCATCAGATCCACGAGCTCGTCGCGATCAACGCCAAGTTCTTCACGAACGACAGCAAGAAGACGCTCGTACTCACATCGAGCGCCAAAGAGAAGCGCGGCGTCAATCGGATCAGCGCACTGGGCCCTCTGTCGACATGCATGCACCAAGGGAACCAGGCGACTTGCCGTACGCGGTAGGTTGCCCTGCGTTCACTCGTGAGCTGCGGCAAGTCCAGTGGCCCAGCACGAAGAATTTCAAACCAGATGTACCAGAGAAGTACGACGGCAAGTCGCATCCGTCGGAGTTCCTCAGCATCTACACCATCGCGGTGCAAGCTGCCAGGGGGCGGGACGACAAGATCCTGGCCAACTACTTCCCGCTGGTGCTCAAGCCCAATGTCAGATCCTGGCTCATGCACTTGCCGGACAACTCCATATCCTCCTGGGCAGACCTATGCCATCAGTTTGTCGGCGCCTTTACAGGCGGCCACAAGCCTCATGGCCAAGAGAGCGACCTTCATATGCTCGCCCAGAAGGAAGGAGAGCCCCTGCGCAAGTACATTCAGAGATTCAGCCGCGTACAACACAACATCCTAGATGTCCACCCTGCCACGGTAATCAGCATTCCATCAGAACGTGCGAAACCGCAGGATGCGGGAGGAGATGGCGATGTGCAAGATCAGAGACGTCAGTGAGCTATATGCCCTGGCCGACAAGTGTGCACGTGCTGAGGAAGGGAGGAAACTCCCCGGAGAGAATACAGAAGCAGGAGGATCTGATAGTGAGGAGACTGTCCAGATAAAGAAAAACCGGCGGCAGAACAACAGGAAGAAGAAAGGCAAAGATGTGCTAGTCGTTGAGCAGTCCGGCAACGGAGGTGGCGCCAAGAAAGCCAAAGCTGGTAGCTCCGGCAAGGAGATTGCCGCAGGCACCAACTACCAGGCTGTAGCGGTCGCCGACAAGCAGGACGGCACCAACAAGCAGTACTGCAAGATCCACCGCACCAAGGGCCATGACCTCCAGAGCTGCAAGAAGGTCGAGCAGCTTGTCGAGCAGCAAAAGGCTGAATACGAGCGGCGCGACAAGGAGAAAGCCCAGGAAGGTGCCGGAGGAGCCGGCAAGAAACGCCCCGGCCGAGGAGGACGCCGTGGCAAGGCCAAGCAGAGCAAGGAGACAGACCTCCCCGCGGCCGCGACAAGGATGAAGATGACGACGACGATGAAGATATGGATGATGACGAGACCGATGAGCAGGAGTTTCAGAATGCCACGGAGGTCCTGTGCATTGACGGCGGTGCTTCTCTGCATACTTCACACCGCCAGCTCAAGCAGTGGGTGCGGGAAGTCAATGCGGCAGAACCACCCATCGAGTCCCGCAGGCCTCTGAAATGGTCCAGCACGCTTATCATCTTTGATATTGAGGACCACCCTGATCGCATAACTGCGGTCGGGTGCTTGCCGATGTTGGTTTCACCAACCATCTGCAACCTCAAGGTCACTAAGATGCTAGTTGACGGCGGGGCCGGCTTGAACCTGATCTCCTCCGCGGTGCTCCAGAAACTCCAGATCCCTGATGGTGAGCTCGAAGAGACCGGCACATTCCAAGGAATCAATCCGGGAAGGAGCAAGCGGAAGGGAAAGATCACGTTGCCGGTGACATTTGGCAGCGAGTTGAACTTCAGGACTGAGAGGGTCACTTTTGATGTTGCTGACTTTCCATTGCCTTACAATGGGATACTCGGGCGTCCAGCACTCGCCAAGTTCATGGCAGCCTCTCACTATGCATACAACATGTTGAAGATGCCAGGCCCGATAAGTGTCATCTCTGTCCCTGGCGACCAGAAGGATGCTCTTATCTGCGCCGACAAGATCTACCGGGAAGCAGCAGCCGCAACAGATCGCAATTCACTTGCCGTTAAAGCTCTCGGGGCGAAGAAGAAGACCAAGTCCGGCAAGAGTTCTGATGCCCACTCCGGCAAGCGCACCTCTTCAGAGTGCTGCGCTACCGTCGAGGACGCACCATCGAGCTCCACCGGCAAGTGTAAGAAGACAATGGCAGCTCCACTAGAGACCAAGAAGGTGTCCGCCAAGGAGGATGGCACTGGTGGTACCTTCACCATCAGTGCCACTCTCGACCCTAAATAGGAAAGCGCGCTCGTTGCTTTCCTGCGGGCGAATGTCGACGTGTTTGCGTGGCAACCTTCTGACATCCCCGGTGTTCCCAGGAAAGTAATCGAGCACCATCTTGCCGTCTGTCCTTATGCACGGCCCGTCAAGCAGAAGGTCGGGAAACAGGCAGTGGAGCGTCAAGAATTCATCACAGAAGAAATCAAGAAATTGGAAGCAGTAGGCCTTGTCAGAGGAGTGCTCCATCCTACGTGGTTGGCCAACCCTGTAGTCGTACGCAAGGCAAACGGGAAATGGAGGCTGTGTATCGACTTTACCGATGTCAATAAAGCTTGTCCCAAAGACCCATTTCCCTTGCCATGCATCGACCAGATTGTTGACTCCACAGCCGGATGTGACTTGCTTTCATTTCTTTATGCATACTCAGGATACCATCAGATCTTCATGGCAGAAGAGGATGAGGAGAAGACCGCATTCATCACCCCATGTGGCATATACTGTTTCGTACGGATGCCTTTCGGTTTAAAGAATGCTGGTTCAACATTTGCAAGAGTAGTCCATGACGCTTTTAAGCCGCAAATACACAGAAATGTGGAAGCCTACATGGATGATATAGTGGTCAAGAAGGACAAGGCAACTCTGATTCAAGATTTAGACGAAACCTTTGCAAATCTGCGCAAGATCAACCTCAAGCTTAACCCCAAGAAGTGTGTGTTTGGAGTCCCTTCCGGCAAGCTTCTCGGGTTCTTCGTGTCTCAGCGGGGAATTGAAGCCAATCCCGACAAGATCAAGGCCATTGAGCAGATTGAAGTACCAAAGCGCGTCAAGGATGTACGAAGACTTGCCGGTTGTGTAGCTGCTCTCAGCAGGTTTATCTCTAGATCTGCTGAGCGCACCCTGCCGTTTTTCAAAATATTGAAAAAGGCAGGTCCAATGAAATGGACTCCGGAGGCGGAGGCTGCGCTGCAGGACTTGAAGAGATACCTGTCCTCCACTCCAACACTTGTCGCACCTAAGCCACAAGAGAAGTTGCTGCTACATATAGCAGCAACCAATCAAGTGGTTAGTGCTGCGTTAGTAGCGGAGAGGGAGGCGGATGATGAGCCAGCAACCAAGGCAGATGCATCCAGCGACAAGCAGGGGACTTCACCGGCAAGCTCTGGTCCCGACAAAGATGGATCTGCGCAGGCGCGTGAGAAGATGCAGAAGAGAATGGTGCAGCGCCCAGTTTACTTTGTCAGTTCCCTTCTGCAGGGGGCTAGGTCAAGGTACTCCGGTGTGCAGAAATTGCTTTTCGGCCTTCTCATGGCCTCGAGAAAGCTGTGCCATTACTTCCAAGCACATGAGATCACAGTCGTCACTCATTTTCTGCTAAAGAGGATACTGCAAAATCCAGAAGCAACAGGCAGGATTGTCGAGTGGGCACTGGAACTATCAAGCTTTGGCCTCAAGTTTGAGAGCACTTCAACTATCCAAAGCAGAGCATTGGCAGAGTTCATAGCAGAGTGGACGCCAACACAAGATGAAGAAATCCCAGAAACGAGCATCCCCGTCAAGGAAGCAAGCAAAGAGTGGCTGATGTACTTCGATGGTGCCTTCTCGCTGCAAGGCGCCGGTGCGGGCGTGCTACTTGTTGCACCCACCGGAGAGCACCTCAAGTACGTAGTCCAGATGCACTTTCCCAAGGAGCGAGCAACGAACAATACCGCAGAGTATGAAGGTTTGCTTGCCGGTCTCAGGATCGCAGCAGACCTTGGGATTAAGAAGCTCATTGTCAGGGGTGACTCACAGCTTGTCGTCCGCCAAGTGTACAAGAATTATCAGAGTTCGTTGATGGAAGCTTACGTTGATAAAGTGAGAAAGCTAGAAGAGCACTTTGACGGCCTACAGATGGAACATGTTCCAAGAGCTCAGAACGACATTGCCGATGGCCTGTCAAAGTGCGCCGCACTTAAGTTACCTGTGGAACCAGGGATCTTTGTGCTCAAACTAACTCAATCGTCTGTAACGCCATCAACTGGACAGAGCAAGAAGAGGAAGTTGATTTCTGGTGACTATTTTCCGGCAGAGCTCCCCGGAGCCGCCGCCAAGAAGGTCCTCAAGATCAACACCAAGAGTGCTGAGGAGCAGTTTGCTCCGGCAAGCCCTAGGGTTTGTTCCGTTGAAGCAGACGCTCCCGACAAGTTTTGCCCCGGCAAGCTTGCCGGGGAACGTCAAGCTCCGGCTGAGCCGCAGGTTCTCGCCGTAGAAGCGGATGTTCCCGCAGCAGCAGATGTGCCTTTAGTCCTTGTTGTCGAGCCGCAAGCTCCAGCATGGGCGCAGCAAATTGTCCTTTTCCTTCAGACAGGAGAACTTCCCGAAGAGCAAGAAGAAGCGGAAAGAGTAGCCCGGCAGTCAAGTATGTACCAGTTTGTCGACAACACACTGTACAGAAGAAGACTCAACGGCATGAAATTGAAGTGTATTCACCAGGAAGATGGACAAAAGCTGTTGGCAGAGATACATGGAGGCATATGTGGTCACCACATTGGCGCAAGAGCACTTGCCGGCAAAGCATTCCGGCAAGGTTTCTTTTGGCCGACAGCCCTCCAGGATGCAACTGCACAAGTAACCAAGTGTGAAGCGTGCCAGTTCCATTCCAAGCAGACACATCAGCCAGCTTAAGCTCTCCAAACGATCCCTTTATCCTGGCCATTTTCGGTCTGGGGGCTCGACATCCTCGGCCCCTTTCCCCGAGCTATCGGGGGCTTTGAGTACTTGTATGTTGCAATCGACAAGTTCACAAAGTGGCCGAAAGTGGAAGCCATGAGGAAGGTGACAGCACAGTCAGCAGTCAAGTTCTACAGGTCGATTGTTTGCCGCTTCAGGATCCCTAATAGGATCATCACCGACAACGGCACGCAATTCACGAGCCGCACCTTCCTGCATTACGTCCAAGATCTTGGCGCCAAGGTCTGCTTCGCTTCTGTTGCTCATCCGAGAAGCCACGGTCAAGCGGAAAGGGCGAATGCTGAAGTGCTGCGCGGGCTCAAGACCAGGACTTTCGACAGGCTGCGCAAGTGCGGAAAGAACTGGATTGAGGAGCTGCCGGTGATTCTTTGGTCGATCAGGACGACGCCAAATCGAGCCACTGGCCAGACACCTTTCTCTCTAGTCTATGGAGCAGAGGCAGTTCTCCCCACGGAACTCGTATACGGGTCACCTCGAGTGCTCGCTTATGATGAGCTTGAGCAAGAACAGCTGCGACAAGACGACGCGCTGCTCCTTGAGGAGGACCGTCTTCAGGCCGCTGTACGAGCTGCTCGATACCAGCAAGCTTTGCGCCGCTACCATAGCCGCAAAGTTAATGCCAGAAGTTTCGAGGAAGGCGACCTTGTTCTTCGGCGCATTCAGTCTGCCAAGAATTCCAACAAGTTGACGCCGAAGTGGGAAGGCCCTTACCGGGTGAAACTAGTCACTAGGCCTGGCGCTGTCCGCCTTGAGACCGAAGATGGCGTTCCGGTGAGCAACTCCTGGAACATTGAGCATCTTCGTAAGTTTTACCCGTAAGGCGCGGTTGCTGGAACCCGTTCCGGCAACCACCTTTTGTACAAGTCTTGCCGATGTTGCATGTAATCCTTTGTACAAAGCCGGGCGCAGACCCCGTGCATAAGTAAAGCTCATGTGCTCCGCACATCTTGTCAATTTCATGCTTTCTACTTTCTTTTGCATGCATTATCTGACACTTTGTGCAGCGCCTACCCCCGGTAAGCAATAACGAGCAGTAAGGCTCCGTATCTTTATTTTCTCTTCTTTCTCTTTCTCAAAGAAACGAAGGTTCCCTCGCCCACAAGTTTGCCAAGGGGAAAGGAGAAAATAATGGTGTGGACCAAGCGTCGTTCAAGGAAGTTTCGCCTTACCGGGAAGCAAACGACAGAAAAGCTAAGTTGCCAAAGTTTGAGCAATCAGTTTTAATTTTTAAGTTATCTTCCTCGAACGACCATACTTTGTATGGAAAACCTGTGCGCGGAGGAACCAACTCGTAGCTAGTTGCGCCCTTACTTTGCTTCGAGTCCGCTCAACAACTTAAGTGAGCTGCGACTAATTGCGACAAGGTTTCTTGTCGGTAGCGGCACCGCCAGCAGGCTGCTGACGTCCCGCACTTAGCGCTCGCGGCCCAGGTGCCTGCGCCGACAAGTTACCTAAAAGCGTAGGGCAAAAACATACAAAGGAAGGAATCAAGTAAAGGGAAGAACATAGCAATCGCTACCCAAAATAGAGTCATATTACAAGATAGCTTGTCGCAGCTCTAACAGATTGTTCTAATAGCATGACCAGCAGCGACAAGAAAAAGAGAAAACGGGCAGCCTAATCTACGCGATCGCCCTCAACCCTCTTGATCCCGCTCACCTTGTCCACAATGGGTGCAACAAGGGCCTTGAGCGCTTCCAGATCAGCATCCGGCGGCAGGGACCTGAGGACGTTGGTGAGGTTGAGGCCTGGGTTGCGGAAGGCCACCTTCACCAGCACCTTTTGAAGAGCCCCCGCGCAGATCTTGCGTGACTCGTCGGCCAGCTACTTTGGGATCTTCTCCCGGAGTCGCTGGAGGGCCGTCGCCACGCCTTTGAAGAACAAGCTGAGCTTGGCGCTGGGTTGGAGGTGCTCATCGGAGGAGTACCCGAGATCCTCCATCCCCAGCTGCGCCAGCTCCTCGTCGATGGTTGCGGCAAGATCCACAAGACCCTCGGTCCAGTGCTCCATAGTCTCCCTGAAAGTGTTCTGGGCGGCAGCAGCATTCGCCAGCAGCGCCTCGTCGGCCTTGATCTTCTCCTTCAAGGCCACCTCCTGCTCCCTGCCGCCGTCCAGCGTCTTGGTCAAAGTGGCCAGCTTCAACTCAAGATCTGCGTTGGAGTCCTTGGCGGCGCTAAGCTCTTTGCTCCTCTCAGCGAGACGACCCTGCAGCTCGCCATGAGCGGCGGCGTCCTTCTCGCGCTCACGCTTGAGCGCAGCAAGCTCCTCGCCGGTCGCCTTGAGATCGGGCTCCAGCTGCGCCACCTTCGTCTCCAGCTCCTTCTTGGCGGCCTCGGCAGCTGCGGCGGCATCCTCTGCTTCCTTAAGAGCCCCGCCAATTGCTTGCTCACGCGCGGCAAGCTCCTCCTCGTGGCTGTCAAGGTTGACCTTGCGCTGCGCCAACTCGCCTTCCTGCGCAGATAGCTTTTCAGCAACAAGCCGCTGTTGCTCTTCAACTTCAGCCTTCTCGAGGAGGAAAGCTTTCCGCTCCTCGGCGACTTGCTCCCGCTCCTCCGCCAGGGATCGGAGAGCTTCCTGCCTGAGACCCCGGAGCTCCTCCGCGCGCTTCTTGATGTCCACTCCCGCCTTCGCGACAAGCGCTTCTCGGGATTCCAGCTTGGCCTGTTGGGCGCGGTAAAGCGACAACAGCTTCCGCAGCAGCCGCTCCTCCTCAGGCTCGTCGCTGCTGCTGCTTGGCGCGTCGACCAGCGTCAGCCCAGCGGTGGCGAGCACCTCTCCATCCAAGATCTCTCCTTCGACCGGCGCCCTGGAGCTTGACGCCCAGGGGAGCTTGATGAAGATGCCGTCGCCGGCCTTCAAATAGGCGCCGGGCTGGGCTCTTCGAAGCCTGGCGCTACAGCAGCGGCGGAGGGATCAGCGGTCGGCGCAGCGCCTGGCGCTCCTGCGGCCTCGGGGCCATCAGTGCGATCGCCGGATCCCTCGCCAGCTTCTGCGGCGGCAGCTTTGGCGGCCTCTTCACCGGCGGGATCCTCAGCTCCGGCTTCTCCTTCGGTGGCAACGGCGTCATCGGTGTTGCCGCGCGCGTTCTCCTCGTCGGCGACCTCGGTTTCCATTGGCTCCATTGCAGATGGATCTGACAAACGGAAAAAGGAGAAAAGTCAAGCAAATACTCAAAAAGAAAATCAGAAGAAGAAGAACCCAAGGGAAGTTTTCAAGCAAGAGGATTACCTGTACTGGGATCTGCAGTCATGGTCTCAACCACCGGAGGGTCGCCAGTGCTGTCCCTTGCCGGAGAACTGTCCCTTGCCGGAGAATTCTCCCTTGCCGGAGAATGCTCCCTTGCCGGGGAATCCTCCCTTGGCGGTGTAGTCGAAGCAGATGGCATTTCGGGAGCGGCTTCCGGGCACTCCTGGTGAGGCTGCTCTGCTCCTATGCAAACCAACAGTCAGATATCAGCAAAGAAAGAGCACCCATGCGCGCCTGACAGCAGGAAGTAAACTGTATACTTACGCTGGGGGCTGCGCTGGGGGCTGCTTTGGGGAAAAGTTGCCGGGTCTGGCAAGGTGGTCTCGGGTACGCCCCCTGCTGTCGCGGTGGGTTCGTCCTCGATGACAATCACCGGGACCTTGGCTCTCTTCGCCGCTCTCTGGGCCAGAGTCCTAAAAAGGCATGGGTTCGGAGTAAAGCGAATCAGATACAAGACGAAACAGCAAGAATTGAAGAACTACAAGTACAGTAAAGAATCTTACTCTTCTTCTTCCTCGTCAGAGCTGAGCACGGAGAGATCAAAGTCCGGCTCGCCTCCGGTGCGACGAGGCGGAGGAGTAGGTTCCCTTGTCCGCTTGGCAGGAGCAGTAGCGGTGGACCAGGAAGACCCCGCACCAGTGGCCACAGCGGCGTGAGGCGCTCCCGCGGCAACAGTGTTTGCCGCGGTAGAGCGTGTCGCGCGGCACGACGGCTGTTGACCCGTCTGCCGCCCCGCTACGTCCACGGCCTTGCGGAGACGCCTTCTTGGTGGAGGTGGGGGCTCCGCTTGCGGCAAGCTATCTGAAGGTTCGGGTCCGACAAGCTCTCCCTCGCCGGGCTCGCTCGACTCATCTTCAGGCCCGACAAGCTCTCCCTCGCCGGCAAACTCCTCTCGCTCGGCAAGGCTTGCCGCCTCTGCTGCCTCTGCCTCCTCCACGGTGAATCCAAACTCACCCGCGGCAGCGGCTGCCGCCGCCTCTTCCAGCCTAGTGGCGATGCACTGCATCTCCGCATCGGTGGTGTCACGAGTAAGGCTCTTCTGCTCGTCGGAGCGGACCGGCACTTCAACCAAGCCATCAAAGAACTCCTGCATGACGTCGTCTGCAGGCTCTTGCCAAGTTGGGACAATTCCATGTGAGTCGCACAGCGGCATCATTGCACGGATGCGGTCGAGCGAGGAATTGTTGCACAACGGAACGACACCCCTCGGCAACATGAACGCTTTGGGATGCTGGGGATCGCGCTTGAACAGTTCCAGGATCATCGCGTCCAGTTCCAGGACAGTGAAGTTGAAGTTGAGGCTCGGGCGCAGCCTCATGATATCCGCCGAGTTCTGGAACTCCCAAGCGGGTCTCCTCCTCTCCTGCAGGGGGGCAATGCGGCGGCGAAGAAAATCTGCGCCAACGGCGCCTACGGTGAGCCCGGCAAGCCTGAGGCGTAGGATCCGGGTGACGGCAATCTTCAGCCTATCGTCTTCCGGGGCCACGTTGCTCCAATCGTTGCCGCGCGCTATTGGGGCTTGGCGCTGGGCGGTAAATGGCTGCGGGTTCTCCTCGACAATCCAACACCATTCTGCTCTCCACTCCTTCCACTTGCTGCGGAGCTCTCCCTCCAGATATGCTTCCTTCTTGCCAGCCCTCGAGATCCAGGCGATTCCGCCAGATAAAGGCTCCCCTCTCTCAACTCGGGGCATAAAGAAGTGGCGAAAAAGGGCTACGTTTGGATGGACTCCGACAAATTTTCGCACAGATGTGCGAAAACTGCCATGGTCAGAACGGCATTGGGGGTGAAGTCAAGGAGGCGGAACCTGTAGGTGTTCATGATATCGCAGAAAAATTCAGAGAAAGGCGGGTAGAGCCCGCAGTAGAACAACAGCGTGAAGAAAGGGTATCCATTCGGAGCCAGTTCGGAAGCGGCAGCTGGGAGTACCTTCGTATGCGGATGCGCTCGCGTCTCTGTTGACCAGAAGAGGTAGTAGTATTCCCTCAGCTCCTTCACGGCAAGCTGGGGGGGAGATTGCCCGCTCCTTTCGCAGCGCCACGAGTCGCTGCGCCTCGGCCGACTTCACGACCTTCCCCTTGTCGGCTTTCAGAGCCATGGCGGAGGTGGTGGGGGAGATCGACGGCGTTGGTGATGCTGGTGGCGATGAGGGGCGGAGCGCTGCTCTCTTTTAGCTTTGGGAAGGAGGGGGGAGCGGCGGAGATTTCTGAGATTGGAGTAGCAACCGGCGAGATGGGCGAACTTCCCCTGTTTCCTCTGCTTATAAAGAGGGAGGGGGTGGACGTTCCGTCCTTCCGAATAAAGAAACCACCCACGATCTCTCCCACGACGCCGCATTTGACGCGTGTCGTTTGGGGAGGGCGCGGTGGATACGGAGTAAGATACGGTGTAACCCAGGCCGCGCGTGCCCGTGCCCTGTTTTGGGCCTGGCCCAACAGCGCTCGGCACCGTGTGTGGCCCAGGCCCGAGGGCTCCTGTCGGTGTACTAGAGTAGGGGTACCCTAGCATCCCGAACTTGTGCACGGGCAGTTGCAGTACCCCGCGGCAAGGCTTGTCGGGTGACCGCCAAGGTCCTCCGTGGTTCCTTTGGAGCCATTCAAGAACAAAGTATTTAAGCCGAGGAGACAAGGCCCCGGCAACAGGAGCTTGCCGGGAAGGCCAACCAAGGCATCTCAAGGAACTTGCCGCGACGCGCCACGCGTCCCGGCAAGGCCCGGTGAGTGACAAGCTTCCGGATGCGACAAGACAACGACCGCGGCAAGGTGCTTGCCACGGCAAGCTACCACTCTGTACCCGCGCTCCAGCACATCCACCAACGTGTCGCCCTGGGGCCTTTCCAGGCGCGCGTGGCAAGAGGCTGTGCAGCCAGCGGTGCGCGGTGGCAAGCGACGCTGACAAGATTACCATTGTGGCGAGCGGTGGCGTCCCTGACGGTACCTTTTTGCACTATTTGGGCGACGCAGACGGGCATTTAATGCCTTTGTCCCCTGCCGTCAGGGTTAGGTATGATACACTGTACATGTAGTTGTACCAACCGCAATTCCTTTTCCATTTTTTCCCTTGTCTATGTTGCCACCTGTCGGTGACCCCTTCAGCATATAAAAGAAGGCCCATGCGCAA
>NC_041389.1:334795143-334797074 GCF_002162155.2 Triticum dicoccoides | reverse complement strand
GCTCCCGAGCAAGAACTCAATATACTCAGACATGCAGCAGTAGGAGTGTTATCTCTCCGGAGAGCTCCGAAGCTGGGTAAACTGCTCGTGTGCTTCGCCTCGATCCGCTCTTCGTGCGATCTCCGCCCCCCGCCGAACCGAAAGGGGCTCGGTCCGCCGGTCCCATAGGTGTTCGTGGATCAGTTTCCCCGACACATGGGGACGCATATGTCTGCTTTGGGTTCAAGCTTTTCCGGTTGAAGCCTTTTGACATGAGCATCGCAATCCCAAACCTTAAGGAACGACATCTTATGTTTCTTGCCAAGCCACAGTTCATACGGTGTTGTCTCTACGGAATTAGGTGGTGCCCTATTTAAAGTGAATGCAGCTGTCTCTAATGCATAACCCCAAAACAAGAGTGGTAGATCGGAAAGGGACATCATAGAACACACTTTATCCAATAAGGTACGATTACGACGTTCGGACACACCATTACGCTGTGGTGTTCCAGGTGGTTCAATTGTGAAACGATACCACATTGTCTTAAGTCATTTCCAAACTCATAACTTAGATACTCTCCCCCTCGATCAGATCGTAGGAATTTGATCTTCTTGTTACGATGATTCTCAACTTCACTCTGAAGTTGCTTGAACTTTTCAAATGTTTTAGACTTATGCTTCATTAAGTAAACATACCCATATCTACTCAAGTCATCGGTGAAGGTGAGAAAATAACGCTATCCACTGCGCGTGTCAACACTCATCGGATTGCACACATCAGTATGTATGATTTCCAACAAGTCACTTGCCCGTTCCATTGTTCTAGAAAATGGGGGTTTGGTCATCTTGCCCATGAGGCATGGTTCGCATATCTCAAGTGATTCAAAATCAAGTGACTCCAAAAATCCATCAGCATGGAGTTTCTTCATGCGCTTAACACCAATATGACCTAAGCGGTAGTGCCACAAGAAAGTGGTACTATCATTATCAAATCTACATCTTTTGGCATCAATGTTATGAACATGTGTATCATCACTATCTAGATTCAATAAGAATAAACCCCTCATATTGGATTCCTGGCCATGAAAGATATTACCCATATAAATAGAACAACCATTATTCTCTGATTTAAATGAGTAACTGTATTGCATTAACCAAGATCTGGATATAATGTTCATGCTCAATGCATGCACTAAATAACACTTATTCAGGTTTACCTGCTGTAACATCCCAAATTTTCAATTTGGAATGTTATACATTAAGTCATTATGCATTTCATATTTTCGTGCATTTGCCGATCCTAGAAATTTCACGCAACTCAAGGACCCTCAGAGAGAGTTGGAGATTTCGAAATTTTCATATTTGAGTTCCCTCAAATTATGAAATAAATAGGATCATTTGATTTTATTTATTTCATCTTCAACTAATTTTCCAATATCCAAAAATATGAGAGGGAATAATATGACTTTCCCAAAAATTAGGAAAAATGAAGATTTAATAAATAAATCAAATTCTGGATTTTTCTCGGAGTTTAATTGCCTTAGGGAAAATGCGTGTTTTCACAAAAACTGCATTTTAGGCCGAGTAAAAGTTCATTTTGTTCGACTCATTTTTAGGAGTCGGGGAAAATTTACTTTGTAAATTTTGGAGTTCGTTTAGATTTTATTTCATTCGTTTTTCTGCGCGCGATATCTATTTTAAAAAAAACGAGCAGCGCCCCGCCTGGGCCAAGGGCCCAGCCGGCCCAGCCGCCCCTCCCATCGCGCGCCCGCGCGCAGCGCGCCGCC
Source organism: Triticum dicoccoides (assembly GCF_002162155.2). Classification (NCBI taxonomy): domain Eukaryota; kingdom Viridiplantae; phylum Streptophyta; class Magnoliopsida; order Poales; family Poaceae; genus Triticum; species Triticum dicoccoides. The sequence goes on along the minus strand of NC_041389.1, from coordinate 334,795,309 downwards.
CCCGCCCCAGCCGATTCCGGCTCGGATTCCGCCACCGCCGCCGCCCTTGCCTTGCCCCCTCCTCCAAACAGCACCCCCCCTTTAAATACCCCAGCACCCCTCCCTCTCTTCCTCAACCCACAGCCACCGCCGCCCCAAGCAGCAGCAGCAGCAGCCACGCGCCACC